>NW_013665974.1:233307-238595 GCF_000517525.1 Limulus polyphemus | reverse complement strand
CGTCACAGTAGTCATGTGACTCGATGACGCAACAATATTAAAACACTCAAACCAGCAACCAAAAGTGAGAACTTGCATAAAAATTGTAGTTATAGGAAAAAATACTAAAGCACTGTCCAAGTCAAAATGAAATTAACTCTCTTATTCTATGTAAAGATCTTTTAAAATTTATACAGGTGAAAAATCTTCTGGAAACCTACATCAAATCTAGATGAAATCTGTGGAAACTTCTTTTAGGTTCCAACACTGTTTTAAATATGGCAGTAAATCTTTGACTTTTTGACACAAGAAAGCAGTGATTGGTGCCTGTTAGATCAGTTGGCCATCAAGCCGTGAAGATAATGGACGGGTCCATCCACAACTACTGCCTGATTTGCCGACAAGAATAAATCAAGATGCTAAGTTAAAATGCACGTTATTATCCCTGTAATAAAATCAGTCGAGAAAGTGACTAATATATACTTGACCCAATTAGCCCTTATGGAATATTAAAGTTTGAAACTTGCTTAAGCAATATTATATTCCAACTTTAGAAAAAAATAATTTAGTGAAATTACCTTTATATTAAAAGGAGTGGAAACATGTAGTACAGCCTGGTACCACATGTTCAAAGATGGCTGTTTAACACCTACGCAATACAGGGATGAGATTATAAAGGTTTATTTGAGGCTATACACTGCACCATTAGCAGAGCCTTTATTTCTATGCAGCCCTAGGTCATGAGAACTTATGTGGGGTATTAAAACACTTGTATGGAACACAAACTCTAGCATAACGTGAAAATTTTACAACCACAGTAAAGCATTTGCTCTCTGGATAACCCTGTGGCATGTTTGAGTGATCTTTCACTATTACTACTTCAAATGGATGACTGTTGTCAATTTTCTAACAAGTAAAGTGACTCTCATTGACTGTTTTTCTTCTCCAACTTTACAGGAAGGAGGGGGGGGGACATGCTATGTTACCTGATGGCAATACAGGCCACTGAGGTAGACTTCAAATATGGTTGGTCTCTCACTGATGGGTCACTATGTACCTCTTCTTTCAGAGTGGTTCCCTATCCCACAAAGTGAGTGTTTGCCATCTTGCCTGATGGTGAGCTACTTGTGACAATGAAGCTCATCCACCCCTGCTGTCTCTTGTCTGTAAAACGCCATTGCGTGGGCTTCACTACCAAGGTTTAACCTGAGGGGAAGAACTTCATAAGGCCTTCTGGGTGCTCCAGGAGGCCAATGTTCTTTTGTCTCAAGACCATCTTCCTAATAAACCAGCGTGGTTTTTCTGTCCCTCTCATCAGTACTTCACAACCACAATAATCAGGTCCTGGTCACAGCATCAAAATATTTCGCACCTTAGTTTTCTGCCCTGTAGTATTTCGAGGATTTCCGACAAAGCAGAGAAGTCCATGCTCACAAAAACAGGCCTCAGCCCTACTTTAAGACCTCAGCAAGGTTGAAGATTATTGAGCTCTCTGATGTACAACTGGTATTGTCTTGAAGAAATACTTCACATGAGAAACAGGATTTTATTCACACTCAAAAATAAAACTAGAGGAAGTATAGAGTGGCGCTGTATAAATATCCAAAGTTCATATTAGTATAATTTGTCTTCCCTGTAAACTAAATTAAACCTAAAAGTAAAAATTAAACCCTAGTGAATATTAAAATAAAGTTACAAAGTTAATTAAACAACACCTATGATTAAGTTTAAACTATAGTTAAAAACGTGAGCAAAACTACACGTGAATAAAACCCAAAGAAAATATTGCAAAATTCAAATACTTAAACTTACCCCAAGTTCTAAATTCGCCGACAGAGTAGCTAGCTTTATATTTCTGGACGTCATGCACGTGCTATCTGCCCTGTAAGAAAGTCGGTTAATTGTCAGTTATCGAACCCACATCTTGCATGTTCTTAAAATAGGGAAAGTAAAATGTTACTTGAGCACTTCTCTACATTAAAACAGGGAAGTCTGAAAAACACAATGATTTTGAGAAAATTTACACTTTAACTAAAGGGGTAGCAAGCACATGGTACAGTGCTACATTAGAGATGATAATGTTACTCACTTTGTTCTTGTGTGTTGTAAGATTCTCTTCGGAGGAATACAACTGTCTGAATGGAGTAGCCTATCCAAATGATTTTTCTAATAGATTAAAAACTGCCTATATACCTAAAACATTCCATTTTGTTGGGTATACTCTAACGTGAGGTGTTCTGTAAAAATGTATTGGGAAAAGAAAAATAGGTTGTATTTCAGGACATATATGTACAAGAAGCAAGTACACACCTAACTAATATTTGCTATATCATTTTAAAAAGTGACTTCTTGCAAAATTGAGTAGCATATGCTTTTTGTAATCACGATTAACGTTGAAAATCTTACTCCATGAATACAAAAAAGCATTTTATATGGTGATGTTTTGGGTTGCCACTTTCATCACTTGAAAAATATTCAAGACAAACATTCAGACTTTACTGACTTTTCTAATAATAAAATAAAGTAATTTATAATTTAAAAATGGGTTACATAAAGTCCAAAACTCTCGTAACTGATTCTTTGTATGCCACATAGCGAATCTATTAGAACCATCGAAGTCTCACTTTTCTAATAAGAAACAAATTTTATGTTTATCACACTAATAAAGAGAGATAATGTTAATCCCTTTGCTGGATTTTAGTGTTATATATTTCAAGTATACGTGTAACTTTATATAGATTATGTCAAGAGTACAAAACTTTATTTAAAAAATTATAACTTGGTATAAACACAAAAGCAGATGTTAAATACTATGTAAGTTTCTATTATGAAGCACATTTTCAAATAATTTTATTTAATAGTTTAGATCTTACTTCTTGCTTCTAAAATCTTTGTAGAACTTCATAAAGTAGCTTTCAAAAAACATTGAGGAGATTAAGACTACATTAATTTTTATTTATGCGTTATTATTTATATTGTCATAATATATGTAATAAGTACAACTTTTCCTTATTTGCATTTCGTAGCGTTCTCAACGTCAATACTGCGTCATTGTGAAAGAGTGTTTATCTTGTCGGTGTAGTATCTTCACCAAAAATTAAATAGATTAAATGGAGAAAGTTGATCTTTGTAACATGTATTAAACCAGTGGAAGGAAAAGGTAATGTGAGAATAGTTTAATCGTTGAACTTATTTTTGGTTTTATTGAGTACTCATTTTTATTTTTTTCGTTTTACTGTACGAGTTAAACTTGAACAATGCGGTTCAAACTACAGTTACAAAGGCTTAAGCGCTTCTTAGGCCTAATCGTTACCTAACAGGGTTTATTATTTCTTTATTCAGGTTTAACCATTGATGTGGCGATGTTACTCAGTTGATCTTTTAAAGTTATGAATATTCTTCGTATTATTCTTTATAGAATGTCTTAGTCTTAAAAAATGCGTTGATAAAATCAAGATAAGGTAATGAATGATAGTGATACTGTGATTATGAATGTGATAGCCATGAATATTGTGATTAACGATTACTTTTAATTTAGGTTTTTCGATCATTTTGTCATTACTCCCACGGTTTAATAACATTAATATTATTTTTGATTAATTCTTTAAAGTTTTTAAGATCATTATATTGACGAACTTAAAATGTTACGTTTAGTTTTAGTAATAGTAGGTAAATTGTTAGGCTTGTTTAGTGAAATTATGAAAATATAGCCTAAACCTGCAACATTACAAGTAATGTGTAGATGTACATACCTGCCTCACTGTTCAACTATTATTTGTCTATTGACACGGACAGAAAAGTGGCAATAAAAGCCACTAACTTACTATTTCAACCCACCAGTGGTACTGGTAGTCACTGCTATAGACAAGCTGTTGACACAAACATCAAAAGTTTAAATTAGCATTCCTGACTAACCCCAGTAATTCATGTTATTTGTCATAAAATGGACAATGTTAGTGATCATGAACCAATTGATAATAGTACCAGTAGCAGGGAAGAATAGTGATAGATATTTGTTGGAATAGCCTTTTCTTCTTTTAGTAAATTTAAAACTAATCTATATCACCATAAAAAGAGAGTATCCTGCCCTTTTCCTGTCTTTAACAGCCAGACTGTGGAAGACTATAAAAAAGGTATAACAGCAAAATAGCAGGTAGAAAGTACTCAAAATTCAAATGAATTAATAGATTTGTCACAGTTTGAATATACATACTACAGTGTGCATTGTGTACATTATTCTTGTAGATGTAGTAATTGATAGCATGCAGTTGTAATAAATTTAGGTCATTAGCTATAGTAAAAATGTTTGTGAAGATGTATTACTACATTTGCAAAGCACTGATATATTTATGGCATGCATGGCACTATTGTTGCGAGATGCTTTGGGCTTCCTGGCCTGTAGTTTGACTGTTGTTGGTGTCAGTAGCGTTATCGTGGTTGTAATTGCCTCCGTCTTATCAGTGTCAATATTCACTTTATTATTTTTCTTTTTCAATTTCTCATGACACTGAATTTTTACCTGTAAAATTAATATAGAAATATTTTCAGCAAAATTAAATTGATTATCTGTGTACTTTGATTAGTGTAATGTAAAATAATCAATTACTAGAAATTAATGTTTCTATTTATTCCAGTCTCCCAATGGCTCAGTATTAAGTCTGAAGGCTTAGTGATAAAAATCAGGGTTTGATATTTGTGGTGGATTGAGCATAGATAGCACATGTGTAGTTTTGTGCTTAATAACAACCAAACAGATTATTCCAATTATCCAAGTTATCAAAATATTGTTATAGTTTATTCTTGTTATATTAGCATTTCTGATTATTATTTTTTATTATTCTAACTATCCAAGTCTCGTGAGAATAACTAAGTGAATTGAATTGATTAATGGGACAGAAGATTAATCAATTGGCAAATTCCACTAATTGCCCATCTCTAGTGAAGATGCATTTAACGTATCCATGTGCTTTATCATCTAGTTGTAGTTGTGCATGTTCTGTTCACAAGCATGTGCCTGATCAACTTAGCAGAGTATTTTCTATAAACTTGTAAATCTGATCCCCAAAACTAAGTGTACGTAATTTACGTTAACCTGTAACTAATAGTAATCTCATTAGTTAGTTATGTTTAATATTTTCTGGTTTATTATCATTGTCTTAAAGCAATACTTAGTTTCCTCAACAAAAATTCAGTAGTTTTGGTAGAATAGTCTTGTGAAAATTTGTAGGGAAAGTCCACAGAGTGATATAAACTCTTTCAGCACAGGCTCGGTTCCTGAGAAAAACCTTGTAACCATTTTGTGCTTGTTA
>NW_013665974.1:215536-232291 GCF_000517525.1 Limulus polyphemus | reverse complement strand
ATTTACTTTTAAATTAAGAAATTGAGTAATGTATAGTACTACAATTTTAATTATAATCTACAGTTTGATACCAAACTTAGTGACAAATTCATAAAATAGTAGTTCAATAAAATGTTTAATGTCGAGTCAACAAATGAGATGACGTGGCCTTCCAGATTAGTCACTCTCTATTGTGTGCAGCTCTCCCAGATTGGAATGTCAGTGCAGTGCTTTACCCCCAATTGAACCTTTATCATCTTGTTCCATGTTTCATTTATCCCTTTAAGTGTATTTCCTCCTAATTTTAACCTGTGGACATCATCGGTTGGATTTGTTTGCCATCAACGTTTCATGTACTCTGTATTATTCCTCATATCTTCTTCTTTACCCGAAGTAGTCCTTCCTTCCCAAGACTTGACAGCTAGAGAGGGTAATTCCTCCTCCTAGCTGATTTCCCTTCCTTCCATTTCCCACTCTATTGCTGGTCTGATCTGGATAGACTTCTATGTCCCCATTATGCCCTTTGTTATTATAACACACACTTGTCTTCCTTCCATTATAAACTTTCCCATCTATTCCTTCCTTGGCAACTATTCTCTGTTCACTGATTGGTGGTGATAATTCTCCCTCTGGTTGGCTGAACTTGAGGTGAAGATGATATGATCCTGATTCTACTTCTGTGTGGATGCTGGTTCCTGGCAGTAGAGTTTTGGATGCAGTTGCCTTGCCGTGTATGGTCCATCGTACCCTAGCCACTCTACACATTGGGGCACATCCCTTCTTTTACCCACAATAGAAGATGTGTTCCTCATTTTTGTTTGCCCGACTCTGTCTCACCTTTTCTGTCTGGGTGAAGAGTATACCCGGTTCAGAAGTAGTGTGGTCTTTCATGTTTCATCATCTTCTTTGAGGGTTTCTTTGACAGCTGATTTTAACTGGGTTATGCATGATGATGATAAAGTGTTATGTTCTGGTAAGACTGGAGAGAGAGAGAGAGAGAGAAACCAGATCTAGCTGACATCAAGAGCACATTGCATGCAAGATCCAATAATTTTAAACATGATACATTTGTGAGACATGCAGGAAATGAACATCGTAAAAAAAGTGACAGCTGTAATACAAGCATAAGCTTCCACTCCTGGAACAAGCCCAGCTGAGGATATTATCCATTCACTGAATTCAATTAACAGTTAGAAGCTTATGATCTTAGTTCCCATGCTGTAGCCAAGCAAGGATGCCCATTTGTAGACTATATATGGATTTGTAAGCTACAACAACAGAATGGGCTAGATATATGCAAAAGCTGTTTAAGTTCTACACACTTTTGTAGATTACATTTCTGAAGTAGAATGCTTAAAACTTGTAAATTCATTGCATGAAGCCAAGTTCATCACTCTTCTCTTAGGTGGCAATACTTATTAAATTGCATGTGAATAAGTTTTGTACCTTTGCTGTTGCATGCAAGATGAGCTTAATATGAAGTTCCTAGGGTTACACCCAATGAAATGGTCAGATGCAGAAGGAAAACACAAAGGCTATAAAGCAAGTTGTTGAATCTCAGGGTGCAATGAATGAGCAAGATGACATCCAAGCTGGTAGACTTTGGCAGTGATGAAGCCTCTATCATGGTTGGTAAAAAAAGGGGGTGTGGCTGCTCACCTGAAGACACTTCAGCCATCTCTCCAAGCTGTACACTGCTATGTATGCAGATTACAGTTGGCATACAAAGATGACCCAGTATGTGTTCTTCTGTTTATTAAGGAAGGAGTTGTTGCACGGATTGTGCAAGTTGTTCCAACACATATTGGGGGTACAAGATAGTTGCCACACAAATACACTTCATGCCTTGACAAATCTCTGGTAGGGCTACCATGCAATAGAACTGGAACTGCTAATTTGTTCAGTGGTTTCAAGGTAAATACCATAAACCATGTTAAGATGCTGTTAATATGGGTATAATATATTTTGCACACATTCTGCATGATGCTTTAATTTTTTTTTGACAAGTTGTTGCTGGAGGTGCAGTGATCCACAGTGGGTTCCAACCATCGCTCTCTTATGGGAACATTAGAAGTATTCGTTAAGTACTGTAATAAACCAGGGCTTATGCTTGCATCAGTTTTGGTATGTGAGGAGATACATGGCCACAAGCTACAGGGTGGCAGCATAAACCTGGAAGTAGTACACCTAAGCATGGCTAGACTAAAGTACAGTCTGCATGGTGGATTTAATGACATAAATGTGGGCATTCTACATACTATCTGTATTGGAAATTTGAAAATATAGCCAGATAAAGAAGATTAATAATTTTGGCAAAGAAGAAGTAGAGCATTTTTCATCTGTGTTTGAGTCCAGTGGACTGGAAGCACCAGACATTGAAGTGGTGTGGATTCTGCTGAAGATCTTGGTCAATGGATTCAGTGGTGAGGTGTTATAACTTATCTGGGTTTAAGATCAACAAAATATTCAGGGATCAGTGCCCCAGTGTTCTTGCAATGACTGACCTGTTACTCACCCTTCTATCATAGTCAGCTGGTTGTAAATGTGGCTTCAATAATGTACAGATTAAGTGTGATTGGAGGAGCCAACTAACATTGGAGAATTTTACCACTCTACTTTGCATACAGCTGCATGCACCTTCAATTGAGTTATTTAACCCAACTGAGGCAATACATTTCTGAAATCATAGTGGCTGAAGATCACAATGTTCAGGAATACAGCCATACAGATAACATTTCAGTTGAGGCCACTGAGCCTGTAATGTGTTAGTGACTCAGAATAAGATACTAAATCTAGAACATGTACTGTCATAACCAAATCTAACAGTGAGTGATTGAGGACTTGATGAAGAAGTGTGAATTCTCATTAGACCATTTTCATTTCATACATTATGCAAGGCCAGGTGGTTAAGGCGCTCGACTCGCAATCTGAGGGTCGCGGGTTCCAATCCCCGTCACACCGAACATGCTCACCCTTTCAGCCATGGGGGCATTATAATGTGATGGTCAATCCCACTATTCATTGGTAAAAGAGTAGCCCAAGAGTTGGCGGTGGGTGGTGATGACTAGCTGCCTTCCCTCTAGTCTTACACTACTAAATTAGGGATGGCTAGCACAGATAACTCTCGTGTGAAATTAAAAAAACAAAAAAACATACAATATGCCAAGCTTCCATGATTATCGTGCTAAAGTTAACTCAGAATAAAGTTGTATTACTATAAGTCAGTTTATTATATTACACTATTATGTTTTAAGTTTAACGTACCAAACTGTCTATATACATGTAATATGAAATTATGCTCTTTGTAGTGTTTCACTTGTTTGCCAATCTTTGATATGCCAGTACTAGTAAAAGTTCTCTTAATACTGTAGTGTTATGTATTGAATTCAATGTGCTAAACTACCTGCAGGATAGTATAAAATTTATATTTTAGACTGTTAGTATATGTTTTTATTTACTGTATACTGTTACTTCTGTAGTTCCTAGGCATTCATAATTTCTTTTAACTCTTTTAACACAGGCTTGGTCAATTTGACCAACCATGTGACCTCTTTGAACTCGTTTAAAGTCTTTATAGATTTAATGCATCTAACTTTCAATATATCTTCACAAAATTTGTCAGTCTTTCATTTAGTATTACAAGTCTTTCAAATACAAAAAAATCATATTTTTGGTGAAGTATTTTTAATAAAGTAAAGATTTGTCCATGAATATATTGAGTATTTGTTTTGATTAGTCTGTGTGCAAAGTAATTTTCATGATAAAATCTCAAATTTCCTTTGTATATATATACACATAATCTAACAAAAATTTTCATATCCCGCACGTGCAAAATTTTAAAAGGCTTAGCAACCTACGTCAATCAGCAACCGAGTACAAAGATTGTAACTAGAAGAGATAATTGTTTGTATGTAATATATAATAATGAAAATGTGACTGTATTTTACAAAATACTAGTCTACTAAAACACAGCCAAGACGGGTCACTTTGTAAGGACTAAAGGTTAGTTTTGTATTATTGGATACAGTAACATGAGAGCACATGTGCTGCATTATTTTAACTTGTGTATTGTTAACCAGGCACATCTGAAATGTCAATATAATAAATATATATAAATGTATAATGTTATTAGACTTAAGCTATTTAGTCTAAACATTTATGTTTGTGTTATAACTTGTGTTCGTTCTAGAATGAAAGAGGCATAACTTATATTTATTTCCTAATTTTTTATGGTGGTTTTAAGATTGGTCAAATCTACTGAACTTGTACAGAAATTCGTTAGTGAAAATAACAGATAAAATATAAAATATCTTTTTTAAGAAATGTTTGATAACTATCTGGACATTATAAAGATTTCGCACGTGAAATCTGAAAAGTTTCTGATGCACAAAAGTATTTTTAATCTTAAAATGAAAATTACTTTGCATGTTGGATATGCAACATGTGCAAAGAAAAAAAGGGCAAGAGAAAAACATTGCTTAAAAAACCTTAAGACTGAATAAAAAAAAAATGTATATTTTGTGTATGAAAGAATTGTAATATTTACTGATAATCTGCTAAATTTCGTTAACATATGCTTACTAATTCAAAAGTTATAGCATGAAAACTATAACAAGCACAAAACAGTTACAAGGTTGGTCCTAGAGACTGAGCACGTGCTGAAAGAGTTAAGTGCAATTTAAGTGATTTTTGTTTATGCTATTTGTTAAGTGAAAATTATAATGTTATTTGTTAAACTGCCTAGGTGCTATGATTCTCAAGGTTGCTATATGCACAGCTGCCAACAAGGTGTTATTAATTTTCAGTGTAGCTTGGAAATATGTATGAGTAAGGCCTTGGAAACTTATAAAATTATGTATGGATGGAAAGAAATTCTAAAATGTGCATTTTGAAGCAAAGAAGTGTCATGTGATACTTAAAAGTGATGATTGAGAATTTGTTTAAATATTTCTTTTTGATATTAAGAAATGAAACTTGTATTAAAATTTGGATTATAAGCTACATTTTGATGCCAGATTTATCGACATACATTGATAATAATGTAGTATAATTAAATTTTGAGTGTAAGTGTAGGAAGGATTTAGAAAGATTGAATCTTTTTATTAATTTTCTGTTTATTGAAAAAGGTTGGGAGACATAAAATCCATTACTTTTAAAGGCCAATTGATATCTCATAATTTATATTTCTTTTTATGCGTATTCCAAGATTTATTTTATTTCAGGTTCTATTATCTAAGTAAGAATGAATATGTTTTTATGTTAATATGTAAGGATGCACGGGTAGCCGGCCAGGTATTTGGCTACCCAATAATACTCGGCTCCGGGCCGAGTGTCTAAGTTAAAAACAGCCAAATCCAGGTAATTGAAAATGGCATCTAAGCCTTAATTTTTGTGGCAACTAACGAGATACTGAAAGTTACAATCAATAATTAGTTGAGTTAAAAAAAAGGAAGACTGACTGCCTGCTGAAAGTCAAGGATTCAGAGAAAAATAGGGAATGTGGGGGTTTCAACAACAATAGGGACTTGGTATTTGGCCAAATTTTACTACCTGTGCATCCCTAGTTAAATGTAACAAACATTGATTTTTGTTTCTAATTTTTGTGTATGTTGTTTTTTGGGGAGGGGGCAAGGGGAGAACCCAGTTGACACCTGGCCTCAGCCGAAGCTTAGTGGCCGGGTACCCAGACCCGGTATTCGGCCAAATTTTACTACCCGTGCATCCCTTTTAATATGTGCAGTATTCATTTTATTGTTAAACTGTTTGTGAGCAATTAGTAAAATATTTCCAAATCTATCATTCATGTAAAGTGGTATGAAAATGTAATTGCATGCAGTATTTGTAACTAATTCACCTGCTGAATTATGTGAGTTTACTGTTACTAACATGACATATGTTTGAGCATTATATAGTGATGTATGAGTGGAATAGAGAACAAAAGTTCAGTGAGAGGTAATGATATGATATTTGAATCTAAGATTTAAATTCTTTTTATGGTAATACTGGAAATTGTTACTTTTTAAAAACTTTTTATCTTTGAGTAATAAAAGTCAGTGAAAAATGCATTTGGAAACAAATTTTTTATATTATCTTTTAACCGACAAAGAAGTATTTATTTTTATTTTAAAGCTAAAGTTGATGCTAAAGGACAGATATCAGAGTGTAATACCAAGTTATGGAAACCTAGTGTTAAAACTGTTTTATGTTAGTCATAAAAGAAATACTAAACTTAGAATATATAATTTGAATTACCCTGAAGCTGGAGACATTTAGTATACATGTATCAGCTTACTTGTTTTTGAGAATTAGATGTAATTATTAGAGAATGAGAAATTAGGCTAAATATGTAAAAACATAATGAAAGGTCCAAAATATGGTTGTCGTAAGTTTTTAGAATGTGAATAAAAATTTTTTCCTCTCAGAATTGCTTATAACTAAAATATTTCTTCAGATTTCCTTTAAATATTTTCTTTTGTGTTGTCATTATAGGTACTGATAATCATTGGATACATTTTACTACTGAGACAATGGCTCTTCCACCATACATGTTAGGACAGCCATATATGATGGGTATGTTAGCCCAACAGCAAGCTGCTGCAGCTGCTCAGCTTGCTGTCCAGGCTCAAGCGCAGGCCCAGGCACAAGCTCAGGCTCAGGCACAAGCACATGCCCAAGCACAAGTTCACATGCAGCAGCAACAGCAGAAACATACAGAATTTTTTGTGTCTGAAGAGAAACTCCAGGAAAAAGGTAAATTTGATCAACATGAAATATGTTCTTCATTAAATTATGACTGTTGTAATTTTTAAATAATAATAATTGAGAGTCTGATCTATCTAATTTTAAAACTAATGACTTTATAACCAAAATTCAGGCTGATGATAAAATAAGAAAAAAGATAAATGTATCAATAATAGCTCTTGGTTGTATTTATTATCAAACCTTTCATTAACTTGTAAGTAAAACATTTTAAATCAGTGGTTCCCAACATTTTACCAACTGAGGACCAGCTAGTTTAGGGTCAAACACTCCTCCATGTTCATTTTTCACAATTTGAATCAAAAAGTTGCTCATCATTCAAAATAATATAAAACTGGTTTCTAAGTTCCTTTTTTTTATTTTTTAAGTTACATATTAAATGCAAGTCATGATTTGTTGGATTTTTGTGCCCACACACAAACACGTTACTTTTTTTCCTGCATCTTTACAAATTGAGCAGTGCCAAAATCCCTTGGTATCTTGTTTATACCAACTCATTTTGAAACTTTTTTGGCGGTTATTTCTTTAATTTTTTCATTGACCTTTCATTTCTGACCAAAATTTGATGGATTTTTCTGAAGGTTTTACACCTGACCAATTTTCTAAAGGTATTTTGAGTGAATACTTTAAATACAATTATATCTGCAAATTAATGAGTAAAAGCAATTTAAAAAGATATGCTTTATGGTACATACCTAATTAATGATTACTTCTTGTTACATGGTTTAATCAAATACATGACAGTCCATGTGCAGAAAAAGACATGACACTTTTCCCAATCATCATTAACATCTGCACATAATCCACTGGTAATAATTATTCCAATTATTTTGATCAATACAATATACATTTAGTTTTCTTTCTTTGTTTTAGCACAAATTTTCAGTAATGATTGTTACATGTAATTGCTATTGACATGCTCTTGGTAGGAAGATTGGATCAAGCATGCTGATGGGCTTATGCCTATGTTATTCATGCTGAGTTGAAAGAATATGGATAAATGTGTGATGTCTTGAATGGCAGACCTATTTCAATCTCCATGTGGAATAGCATCAGTCCATGGACTGGTTGTTGGGAACCATTGTTCTAAACCATTCAAGAGGATCTATTATTTGTAATTTTATTGTTAACTTGGTTCTCTTTGTAGGTCCTTAGTGTTCTGAAGTTATTTAAATTAAGAGAAACTGCCTCAGATTAAATATTATATGGAAATTAAACCTAAATTGTGTGAAAAGGTATCTTGATTTTTTATTATGCATAGAGTACTTTTGTACCAAGTGTGGAAAAGAAATTTTTTCAAACTTTTTTTTTTTTTTTCATTATTACATTTTAGCAAGAAAATGGCAACAGTTGCAATCTAAAAGGTATGCAGAGAAACGCAAGTTTGGTTTTGTGGATGCCCAGAAAGAAGATATGCCTCCTGAGCATATAAGAAAAATTATAAGAGACCATGGTGATATGACAAGCAGGAAATATCGCCATGATAAAAGAGTCTATTTAGGGTAAGTTCAGAAATAGGAATTACCTTTGGTTTAAGTATAATACAGCTAAAACTTATTTTCCAGAACTATGGTGCACTCTACATTTTATCTATTTTTGTGGGTTAACATTCGTTTTGCTAATTGAAAAGAAAAACTCACTTATGTGGAATTAAGTTTTTGTGAATTAATTTTATTGACTAATGTTACATTTTTTTTACCATCTTACTAATAGTGGAAAGTTGTTGTCAATTATGTTGTCAGTGAGACGTTGCTAATGCTACTGGTAGTAGGTTGTTCTGGTTCAGTGTGTTAACAATTCTCTTTTGTTTTCCTGGTTTAACATGTTTATAACTTGTTTTTTTAATGAGCAGCTAATTTTGTTAGAAATGTTTATGGATGTTTGCAACTATACTGAATCAAAAGTTTTATCTTTCTCCATACAGCCTCAGTTGATTTGACCAATCAGGTGATCTCTTTGTACTTGTTTAAAGTCTTTGTAGATTTGATACTACTAACTTTTAATATAGTGTGTATATCTTCACCAAATTTGGCTGTCTTTCAGTAACCATTATATGTCTTTCGTATACAAAAAATCATATTTTTTTTAGTGCAGTATATTTAATAAACCAAAAAAAAAGATTTTATCAGAGAATATATCAAGTATGTCAACAAAATTTGATTTGAATTGTCTGTGTGCATAGTGATTTTCATGTTCAGATTAGAAATATTTTTTTCATATCAAAAACCTGAAATTTCATTTGTGTAATCTCTAAAACCTCCTAAATACATTTCAAATGTTATATTTTATCTGTTATTTTCTCTACCCTAACTCTATACAAGGTTGGTTAATTTGACCGACCTTGTAACCACCAAAAAATATCGAAATAAATCTAAATTATTCCTTTTTTTTCTTTCTAGAATGACTTCAAATTGTAACATGAAATTACATTTGTTTATCTAAGTAGCTTTAAACTTGTAACAGTAGACATCTATTTATAATTAAATTTTATTGTTTTATTACCTTTTGAACCTTGTCTAACTACTATTCACACCATTATAAGTTGTAAATCACTTGGGGAATGTGCAACTCGCATTACGCTATCGAATTATGTTACCCACGAGCTGTTCACGTGTGTGCCTTGTGAAACATTTTTATTATATTATTATTTATTTTTACCTAATCTAACCTTGACTAACCTAAAGAGATCCCTATTTTTACATTTTAGTAACTTTATAATAATAAATAAAGAGTAAACATGAAAAACAAGAAATAAAGTACTTACTGGAGGTTTTTTTTTTTTTTTTAGCTTGCTTAACCCTACTTTTTATACTAATGATAGTAATGCATTAAATAATTTTTATTTAATTAGATAATACACTAAAGACCATAGAATAATAACATGGAAAAAAACAGACAATTTTCTCTAACTTTCACAATTTTCTGGCTTTCTAACTATGCGATAAGAGCAGTTACAGATTCATCCAAGCTAGTAGTTATCTTTCCCGTGGAATGTAGCTTGTACTAACAGAGAAATTGATAATTCTCTCTTCAGACAACAATGTAATACAATACTCGTTTGATAGATGAAAATATTGGCTTTCCATTGGTTATAGATAATATAGAATTGAACACAAGAGAGAGAGCTATTAACAAATCCTGAAAGAGAGGATGTGACAGGTGGGTGTGGCAAGAGGGGTCTTATTTTCTATTGGATAGCTCTGTAATCAAAGAAAATTGAAGGGTATAAAAATTATGGTTTGTCTGAGCAATAGCGATTTTATAATGAGTAATTTACATTTAATTTTGTTGTTATTGGAGGGGTGGTGGATAAAATAGAGAAGAGGGCAAACCTAGAGAAAGTGTGTTGTGTGTCACACTAGAGGAAATTCAGGATTTTTTTAAAAATACTTCTTTATAAAATTAAGAACTTATAACTTATATACTATTAAAATTATTAGCTATACTTTTATGCTATAGTAATTGGTATTACATAAATAAAAAGTAGTTTAATAAAATTTTAAATGTAAGTCACTAAAACCAGTAAATGATGCCTGAGCAGATAGGGTTAATGCTGTGTTTCATGTTCAGTTTATTTTCTTTAATACATCTATTACCTTCATAGTGACATAACAGAATATATATATATATATATATATATATATATATATTTTGAAGATGAAGTTTTACTCCTGAAAAAAAAAAGTAAAGATAATTGCTATTTAGAGAAGGCTTTGCATAACCTTCATTCTGGATCATTTGTACTTCATTAACTTTTTATATTTAATTTATGTTTTTGCTGTATAATCAGAATCTTTGTAATGCTTAATGATGGGTTATTTTCAGAGCATTGAAATACATGCCTCATGCTGTTTTGAAGTTAATGGAGAATATGCCCATGCCTTGGGAACAGATCAGGGATGTTAGAGTATTGTACCACATAACTGGTGCAATAACCTTTGTGAATGAGATTCCATGGGTGATAGAACCTGTATATATTGCTCAGTGGGGGTAAGCTCTCTTAATATTGTTTTTGTTCTGGAAATTTGGTTACTTGAACAACATATTGTGCGTACCAAGTGTTGAATAATTCATGTTCCCAAATATTATTTGTTACACATTTTACACACACCTCTCATGTGTAAATTTTTATATAATGAAAGATTATTATGTTATTAAAAAGTTGTATAATATTCTTAACTTTACTAAGTTTTAGAATATCTGTGAATTGTTATTTTCAAGCACTTGATAATTTATCAAATTTATGAAATGAACATTGTCTTATGAAAGGAGTTAATGTTTTGGTCTTGTCTGTGTAAGAATGGATTTATTGTGTGTGAGAGAAAATGAAAATAAAGGAACATCTGTCTATGATGTACATCTAGAGCTATGTGGATAATGATGAGACGTGAAAAGAGAGACAGGAGACACTTCAAAAGAATGAGGTTCCCCCCATTCGATGATGAAGAACCACCCTTGGATTATGCAGATAATGTACTGGATGTAGAACCTCTGGAGGCAATACAAATGGAGTTAGATTCTGAAGAAGATGCTTCTGTTAATAAGTGGTTTTATGATCACAAACCACTCTTAGATACCAAGTAAGGAATTTAAGTAAATTTTAATTTGACATGAAAATTAGGAACATTGACTATGTGCTAGTCTTAGATACATGGATTTTGTAGTATTTCCAAATACCAAGTGATGTATTTTTGAAATGCTTTTTAAAAATGAACCCAATATTCCTGTCAAAAAGGTAGAAACTATCAGAAGTAGTAAAATGGTTTGTAATAACCTCTTCATCTTCTAATAAGAAAGAGACTATTTTTTGAAGGAATTGTTAATTCTAGTTAAGATCCTGATCAGCTTTGGGTCACAAAATTAGTTGTTTCCAAAACTTTGTAAATACATGAATTATGCTGATCCATTGATTTGTAACACAAAAAGATAACAACTGAGATTGATGCAGATCTAAGGTTCAGATTTTTTAGGGTTTGTTTCTCAGACAGGGCCTAGCCATGACCAGCAGTGCAGGTTGGTCTTGTAATTATTTTACATGAACGAAGCACAGACACCCCATTTTTGCTTAGTTGTATTAACAGTGCTGATAGAATTTACTGTGCAATGTCTGCGATTGTAAACATGTTTGAGAACCAGGTGACTTTATGATTCTGAGAGCCTGTACCTGATTAATTAGTTGTCCTGCTCCAAAGATAATTGGCTAATGAGTAGTGATAGAATAAAAAACACATGCTTCCCTGCCTAGTGGGTTGAATGATTATCCTTACGTTTTTTGGAAATGTTTCTGAATGGTGATTATATGCAGCAAGTAGTGTTGTAATGATACAGTATGTATTGCATTATACAGTTATCTTATTGATACTAAACTTGTATATCATGTGGTGCACTTCTGTCATAAAAAAATTCAGTGGTCATTCAAATAAAAAAAAAAGCTTTTCATTAAACATAGCTTGTTACAGGCTGCAAAAAAAATAATAAAGACCTGGCCTCATGATCAAAATATAAAAATAAAAAAGCATCTCAAGACAGGATAAGTATTCTACTTTATGCAATTTCATTTCAGTGAAGCTAATTTTAATGTTTAGGTGTTAAAAAATATTCACTGTAATAAGTACTGAAGAATTTGATTAGGATAAATTATTTGCTCATCATACTAGCATCCACATTTTTCTTCCAGTTAATTCTAACCATGCTATCTCAAACAGGACATACTATTCATGTAACAGAAAATAATATAGGAAATACTATTTGGGTAATAAAAAATAACACAACTTTGTATGTTAGAAAGTATTCTAAGATAAATAAATATAATCAAGAAATTAATGTAAATTTAGAATTTAAAAATTTAAAAATCAAGATAAAATTATATACTTTTTAGAAAATAAGTTTATATGCGTAAGGAAAAAATAACTCCCCTGCAAAACAGCAAAAAAGGGTATAATCACTTGGAGAGGATTAGATCGAGAAAATAAAGTAGAATTCAGTGTGAACTTGAAGAGTAGTGGTAAAGAATCGAAAAAAAATATGCTTATGTCTTTTTGACAAAATGTTGAATAGTATTATAAAATGTGAATTATACATGCTTCAGAAAATTTCATGCTCATTATGTTCAGTTACTCGATAATAAAATTTTTAACTGACAGTTTGAAAACATTGGACAACTGTATCTTAAAAAGTTTTACATTTGTCTTGGTTTGTTACACTAATTCACTGAATTCAGTCATAACTGATATCTCAGATTAGGCATTGTGAGGTGGTTGTATCATTCAATATTCTAGTTGTTTACCAGCAGTTTAATATTTGTTTACTGTCTGATTTAAACAACTAGAATATCTAATGATACAACCACCTCACAATAACATCAACTTAACAGTTTAATGTTATTTGCAGGAAAAATTTAAAAAATCAAAAGAAGATTTTTATAAGTATTTTTCTTATGATAGCATTTGTTTTTAGTCTTAATTGACATTTTTTATGAAATGTTACACCTTTGCTGTTTACAATCTGTTAGTCTAATGGCTAATGGAGCTAGTTTTGATGAATAATTGAGGAGGAATGTCGGTGGTGTGGGTAGGTGGAAGTGATTTAGGATATCTTTGGGAGCCTTCAAAACCTTGGCCAGTTTTCCTCATGTTTGCCCATGTCTCACTTCTGTACCTGAAATTTGTGGAAATTGTTTTTTTAGTTTCTTATTGACAGATGGTGTTAGATACAAAGTCAGTAGTTCTCTTTATTACCCTTGATCCATGCTAAATGTATAACACTAAACAGTTGTCACACATAAAAAAAAAAAAAAAAATATCTAGTTAATGTAATTTTTGTATTTTTTTAAATTTTTTGTTTTCAGTTTATATACTTAAACACAAATTGTCAATTGTATAAAATGTGGGTTTGGTTATAGAATAACATAGGTGTTTAAAAATTTGACTGCATATATAGACCATTGTTCAATTTCAGTATTATGAATTATGCTGTAATTTTGTGATACTTGTAAAAAAAATTATTTCATTTTTAGGAAATTAAGATTTTGTATTTTGTGCAGGCATGTAAATGGAACAACATATCGACATTGGAATCTGACTCTTCCTCAGATGGCCACACTGTATCGTTTAGCCAACCAATTACTGACAGATCTTGTGGATCATAACTACTTTTATTTGTTTGATTTGAAATCCTTTTTCACTGCTAAAGCACTTAACATGGCTATTCCAGGTGGTCCAAAATTTGAGCCTCTCATTAAAGATTCCAACACAGCGTAAGTTTGAAAAAAAAAACCAATGTTTAGGTGTATATTTTCATTTTGAAGATTACTAATTATATTTAATTTTAAGAAAAATTTGTCTGAAATTGCACATTTTTAGGAGTTTTAGAATTTGAGCTTTAATACACAGTGTGTGTGTGTGTTTGAACACACCAATTTAACAAAACATGTGCTACTCTTTAGCCAACATTCATCTTAGTTTCAGTGCAAGAATGTTGTGCTGTTATTAACAATATCAACCCTCTGGATACTGGTAGATAAAAGTGTTCATATCATGGCTTTTTACAGAGTTACATTAAAAATTTAAACTTTACTTTTAACTCTCTTGTTATGAGGTCGGTCAGTTCAACCATCCTTGTAACCATTTTGTACTTGTTATAGTTTTCATACTATAACTTATAGTACAGTTTGTGTATCTTCACAAAATGTGCCTGACTTAGTAAACATTACAAGTATTTTGTACACAGAAAATCAGATTATTTAATGAAGTATTTTCACTAAAGATTTGTCCTTGGATATATGTAGTCTGTAACTAAAGATTGAAGGCTAATTTATGCTTTGCATGAGTGAAGAGAACATTATACTGAGTAATTTACATTAAATTTAGTATTTCTTGGAGGTGTAGTAATATATTAGAAAAGGGGTACTGAGAGAGAAAATGTCACAATTCTCATTGTAGAGGAAATTCAGGATTTTTTAAAAATAATTGTTTTATAAAATAAAGAACTTAAATCTTATATACTATTAAAATTTAGATTACTAGCTAAGTGTTTATGCTATATTTATTGGTGTACCATAAAAAAAAAAAAGTTCAAATTCTGAATGTAAAATACTAAAACCTCGTGGCATGTACAAAAAAAATATTCCTATGGGTTGAGGGTTAATGCGAATTATGAACTGGTATTATAAGTAGTGCTAAAACATAATCTAACTTTATAGCATCCAGTAATGTTCTTTCACTTAGAAACCAAAAAGTCCAACTTGAATGCCATGTCCTCCTATCATATATTGTGTTTCAAAAAATATCAGTAATTCTTTCTGATGTTTTCTTCTACATTATTTATAAACAGTAGAAAGAGAATTTTTGAACATACTGATTTACATATAATGTTAGTTTTTTGTTACAACAGCTTTTGAATTATTCATTGTATAGATTCACAATTGCTGTTGTTGAGTTCAGTTTGACCATTTAACCCTTTTGAGATGGGTCGGGTGAAAGGTCATGTCATCTCTGTTGTTGACTCTCATTCAGAATTTTATTGAACTATTATTTCATAAACTTATATCAATAAGTTTGGTATCAAACTGTAGATTATAATTCAAATTTTAGTACTATATATTACTTAATTTCTTAATTTAAAAGCAAATACTAAAAAAAATAAACCAGTTTTTGTTTGTCACATGGTATGTTGAATGCTGCACTGGTTCAAATTAGATATTTGTGAAGTCAAAATACTAAATCTATAGTTTTGTACAAATTAGAAACTCAAATTACCAATATTGAAACACTAGAATATAAAATAAGAGCCTCTTATTTATTCAATTTGATAAGATATTGCTCATGTAATAAATCAAATACAGTGGCACTCGCCCATCTCTCTCCATTTTTGGAAATGCTCCCTTATATACACTTACTTTTGTATATGACATGAATAACCAATTAGAAACTCAGAATGTCCCCTTAGTGGCTTTCTCAACCATTTTAATGGACTTGGTGCCATTTCTTTCGTTTGAACCAAGATTTCAATGAGGTAAGTTGCGTCTTTAGTCTGCTCAAAATTTAATATTTTTTTTAGAGTAAAATACATCTTAGTTCCTAAGCTTGATAAATTATAGTGGAATTCTATGGTATTAATGTAATAATTTATGATGTTTAGTTATTCAAATGTATATATAAAACCTAAAAAAAAATATTTTGTTTCATATCCTCCACATGCAAATTTTTAAAGGCTTGGCAACCTACGTTAAGCAGCAACCGAGTACAAAGATCATAACTAGAAGAGATAATTTTTTGCTTTACTTCTTTATTTACTGTTCTATGTTTTAGGAAAAAATAAGTTTAAGAACTTACTTCAAAATAGCAATAATCTATATACATATATAATGTATAATAATTGAAATGTGACTATTTTACAAAATACTAGTCTACTAAAACACAGCCAAGACAAGTTACTTTGTACAAACCAAAGGTCAGGTTTATGTTATTGGATAGTGTAATATGAGTGCACATGAGCCACATCATTGCAACTTCTGTATTGTAAGCCAGGCGCGGGTGAATGGTCAATACAATAAAAATAATAAATATATATATGTAAATGTATAATGTTATGAAATTTAAATATTGTCGTCTAAACATATGTTTTCCTGTTATAATCTGTGTTCATTCTAGAATGAAAGATGCATAATTTATGTTTATTTCCTAATTTTTATGGTGGTTGTGAGATCGGACAAATTTCATATGAAATTTCAAAGTTTTCTGATGCATAAAAGTATTTTTAATCTGAAAATGAAAATTACTTTGCCTGATAGATAGGCAAGATGTGAAAAGAAAGAAAAAGGCATGAGAGAAACATTGCTTTACAAACCTCACGACTTAATAAAAAAAAATTAGATATTTTGCAAATGAAAGCATTGTAATGTTTACTGATAATCTGCCAAATTTCATTAACGTTTGCTTACTAAATTTAAAAAGTTATAGCATGAAAACTATAACAAGACAACAAAAATGGTTAACGAGGTCATCACATTGACAGACC
>NW_013665974.1:212440-214654 GCF_000517525.1 Limulus polyphemus | reverse complement strand
GTTATAGCATGAAAACTATAACAAGCACAAAATGGTTACGAGGTCATCACATTGACAGACCCCGTATTGAAAGAGTTGAAGGAATTTTTTTAATGTAATCATAGCTTGATTTAGAAAGCCAGTAAAATTATAATAGTTATAAGACATTATGCTCTGTATGTGTTATTTTGTTCCAAGTTGAATATTTGAAATGGATTAAAATTCAGTAAAGTACTAATAACAACACTAGCAAAATTAGTTAACTCTTATTAACACTTAGTTTTTTACTGCAAACATCCACACATGTACCAAATTTCTTGTTTTTACATAATTTTTTAATGTTATAAAAGTAACTAAAATATAAAAATTAGGAACTTGTTAGGCTAGATAAGAACACTTGAGTTATTAGTTTGCTAGATGATTTTTTACTTCTTATGCAGGCTTACTAGTTACAGGGCTCAAAGAGCAACAAAACAATAAAATCAAAAGGAGATGTAAACTGTTATGAGCTTGAGGCTGTTTAGGGTAACTGTAATTTTTTTCTTCTTAAAACAGATAAAATAATGGATAAAATATAAATCTTCACTGAAAAAAGAAAAAATTTTTGCTCAAAACATTTATTCTCAGATTAGTCAGTCTCAAGTCAGACTGTGACTCCATAAATTCAGACTCATCTTTAGTAAAAATACTTAATTAAAAACATACACTTTTTGTGTTGATTCGTAAAGGTTACTTAAAGCTCATCACATTTCTTGAAGATACATTTACCACATTAACTCTCTTGCTATGGTTTCGGTTGATTCTATCATGCTGGTGCTCCAAAAGTGGCCACCAGAGTTTACAAATATGACAAGTTTTCGTTAAACATAACAAACCTTTTGAACAAAAACATTTGTCTGTGAGTGTATAGAATCCTAGTGTTGACTGTTCCGAGTGCAGAGTGATTTTCATGTTTAGATTAAAAATACTATTCATTCTACAAAACTATATTTTACCTGTTATGTTCTCTACCCTAACTTTTTGACTAATCTAGTAACTACCATAAAAAAATATACAAAATTAATCTAAATTACCCTTTTTAGAATGATTGCAGATTGTAACATAATTTTTTTTGTAATCTTAAATAGCTGATATACATCTGTTTATACTTGACTTTATTGTTTTATTGCTATTTGAACCTTTGACAAGTTGAAAGTCACTGGGCAAACATGCAGCTCATTTTATCGTATCGAATTACGATAAAGAACGAGCTGCTCATGGGCATAATCATGAAATATTTTTTCATTATCTAACGTAATAAGTTTCTAAGTTTTACATTTTATTACTTTTATAATAATAAATAAAGAATACACATGAAAAATAGGAAATATAGTACATACTTGGCCCTATTGTTTTTTTGTAGTTCAGTGTCGATGAAAGTTAAGCATATTTTTTTACACTAATGTTATTACTACACAAAATTATTTTTATTTAGTCAAATAATGCAACTAAGAACACAGAATAATAACATGCCCAAAGAAAACAGTGTCTTATATCTATAATAATTTTGTCGATGTGAACACTATAAGAAATAGTTTCGAACTGGATGCAAATTAGACAATTCTGTTAAAATGACCAAATCTATATAGTGTTATTGAGCTCAAAATGTTGTCCCTAGATTTGTTCTTATCTATATTCAGCTCAGAATAGTATTCTTTAATTTGTTCTTAACTATACTGATAAGCTCAGGACATTGGGCCTGTTACTTGTTCTTAACTATATGAATTTCTAAACGTTGTCACTAGACCAAGTCACGTGACCTTCTGTACTCGTTTAAAGTTGATACAAATTTAATATTTAACCTTCAATATATTTAGCATATCCTTACGAAATTTGGCAGTCTTTCAGTCAATATTACAAGTCTTTCACATACAAAAATTCATATTTCTTAGTAAAGTATTTTTAATGAAATAAAAAAGATTTGTCCATGAATATATTGAGTATTTGTTTTGAATAGTCTGTGTGCAAAGTAATTTTCACATTAAAATTAAAAATACTTTTCATCATCTCAAAAATTTCAAATTTCCTTTATGTAATCCCTAAAACCTCCTAAATCCATTTCAAACTTTTTTTTTCACTAAATCCTTATAGTTTGTTATTTTCTCTACCCTATCTCAAAACGGGATCAGTCAATTTGCCCAACCTCATAACCACCCAAAAAAAATCAAAATAAACTTAAATTAACTTTCTTTTTTT
>NW_013665974.1:191130-211590 GCF_000517525.1 Limulus polyphemus | reverse complement strand
AAGTGAAAATGTCATATGGGTCACACTAGTGGAAATTAGAAGTAAGAACTTAAAACTTGTACACTATTAAAAATATGGATTATTAGCTAAGATTTTATGCTATTCTAATTGGTATAACATAAACAAAAAATACTTTTATAAAATTTTAAATGTAAGACACTAAAACCTTGTGTCATGCGCAGTAAAGGGTACCCAGGGAGAGAGGGTTAAAGAACATCATTCCAAACTTTTTTCTAACACTTACATTTCATTGTCTTGCTATCAGACTTATTCTTAATTTAGAGATGTAAGAATTGTCCTTAAGTCTCTTCCTTTCACATTTGAAAAATGCACGAGGTCTATAAACAGCCTCCCCTCTGCCAAACAGCCCATGAAGGTTATAAGTGGGCTGATGCTGTATCTCGATTCTTTGTTGACAAAATTGATCAATAATTGTATTGATCAAATTGTGCTATTTTTCTGTCAACAAAACAGTTTTGGTAGTTAAATTGAAATATGCTCACAGTGTGCCACTAAACTATGACAACCTCTGATTGATATGGCGGCCCTTGTGGCCTAGTTTCGTGCAGAAAATGGGTCCTGATCACATTTGCTAAAACTTTTTGTTAGTCTAAATTTGTTAATAATTAATATCCAGTTTTATAATTTAAACTTTAAAACAATCGCTTAGTTTCTCAGTTACAAATATTTCTCTATATACAACAATAATGATTCAAAAATGTTGTGTTACTGTGCATGTAACAAATTACAGTTAAAGTATCTGAGTCATAGCAGCCAACAGGGTCACACAAATAACTGATTGCTTGGCAAATTTCATGACAAGTAATAAAAGGATCTGAATTCAAATATATTTATTTTTTGCTAAGAATATAAGGACCGGTATTGGGCCCAAAACAGCAGGCATAATGAAAGATTTGATGGATGCTCTAACAAGCCTTTGTAAGACTCATTCTATTGGTGCTTTCGAGCATCAATGTTATTGTGCCTGTCAGACACGAAGGACTGAAGTGAACTCCATTGATGTTGTCAAACACAGCATAGCTTTAAGTAGCAAAAGTAGTTGTGTACTATATTTATGCATGAAGGTTTTCAAGATAATATATTTGTTTTGTATATCTTGTGTGAAATATCTGGCAATACTCACACAGGAATAAATAATAGTTTATGATTAAGTACTGTTAAGAAAAATGCTAGAATTGTGAAACAACATATTCAAGGTGATTTTTGTTTTTCTGTTATTGGTAACATTGTTTTAGTTACAGTTGACACTTTTAGATAATAAGTTTTAACTGTTTGTAAAAATTCTAGACATGTGGTAAGTTCTGTGTTGTTTTCAAAATTGGAAAATGTTTATATCAAACATATTTCTTTCATATCTTTCAGGGATGAAGACTGGAATGAGTTTAATGACATAAATAAAATCATCATCCGCCAACCTGTACGAACAGAGTACAGAATAGCTTTTCCGTACCTGTACAACAACCTACCACATTACGTTCACTTATCATGGTATGTTTATTATGTACCGTATAGGTTTTATTGTAACAAATTGAATCACTGGATTGTGATCTGTAGACCTGTGTGTGTGTGAATCAAAATCATCTGTTAATTTACATTGTTTAGAGCTA
The DNA here is from genome assembly GCF_000517525.1 of Limulus polyphemus. Classification (NCBI taxonomy): domain Eukaryota; kingdom Metazoa; phylum Arthropoda; class Merostomata; order Xiphosura; family Limulidae; genus Limulus; species Limulus polyphemus. The sequence continues at coordinate 209,962 of NW_013665974.1, read as the reverse complement.
GCGGGACCAAATTTGGCAGGTGGATGTGGAGTGTCCTGGGGTGGCCTTATCTTTCTGGCATATCCCCCCCCCCCATAATTAATGTTATTGTTAGGGAATATTAAATATTTAACCATTAACCAAATACATGTGCTATAATTGGCTCTAATTCACCAAATAAATTGTAAATTGCAAAAATTATGGAAAGCTGTGAAGTGTTTCATTTTCTATTCCAACCAAACATTCAAATGAATAAAGTTTTTTTTTTTTAGAAAATCAAACAGAAGTAATGACAGAAAATTGTGAGAAGTAAAAAATAAAAACATTAATTGATACAACTAAAATATGGGGGGAAAACAAGTGATTAATAATTTCCCACACTATAAATACATGTATAGCACCCATCAACTTCCATTATTTGACTTGGGTTGTTAACTTTTAGGAAGGAGCTATTTTTTTGAGCATTTTTATTGATTAATTTATTGAAAATTTAATAGATGGTCACAAATTTTATTGTTCTGTCTTGTTTCTGAAACAAAAATTATACTAGAGCTTTTAGTAAACTCTGATTTAAAGTTATCTTGACAAATTTGTCATTAACTTATTTCATTTATATTTGTTTTATGTTGGTGTGAAATAGTTTCTCATGTTTTGATTCAAGTTAAATCCATGTTTTTTTGGAATTCAAGCATACAGAAGAATAGTGGGCTGTATGTAGAAAAAAGCATGGCAGAAAAATTGTTGGTGTCAACATATTGATCACCAGTATTAGTAAAACCTGGTGGTTGCTGAGTACATCCACACTAGTTTTATGATTATTTAATTAACCCATTGACTGCTGATTTGCTGTATAGGGTATGGTCTGCCTCTGGCAGTTGAATGCAAGTGTGCTGTGTACAGTGTACTGCTTGAAAAATTCCATGTGCTTTTAAAGCAATCATAGCCAAAGGATTAAGATTGTAATGATATATTGTACAATTACATGGAAAACATAAGACTTCTTTTAAAAACTTGTATTTATTGCAAATTCTTTATCTCTATACTGAAGAGTCTTCAGAGAATGTGCAGATTGGACTATTGTTTTTGTTGGAATAATTGCTTTGTGAACAGATGTTTGTTGAACATTCTGTGACAGAAGCTTGAAAACTACTTGTATATTGGGGAGAGGGGCAGTCTTGTGTATTAATGTAGTTAATATTTTTAGTTTGTAGTTAACATCTTTTTATTTTGAATAACTGTTCTTTAGTTACAGCTTTTACTGACTTTAGTGTTGATAAAGGTTAGTAAGTAAATGATAGCACAGAAAACTGAGAACTGATTTCATGTCTTAAATATGTGCATATCAAGAACTGATTTGTAAGAAAGATTTGAAGTAAAAATATTTGAAATGAGTTAGACTTACTATAAATAATACAATACTTTTTATTTGTAATTACTATTAAGATCAATTCTGTGATGTAAAAACATTACTTGAAATGAGTATAGTAGAAAAATTATAATGTTATATTTGCAAGTGGAACATAACTTCAACTTTCAACAACCCTAAAACATAAAACAAAGCTAAAAGTATTAAAAATAGTGTTTATTGCATAGCATTTGGTAGTATTAGCAATAATATTGTTTTAATTAAAAAGTGTTATTAATAAACAGTGATGCCCTGAAGCTCAGCTGTATATTGGAAACTACCCATATGTAGTAGTGATAGGAATAACAGTATCTTGAGTGATCTTCTTGTATTGTATATGTTTTAGGTATCATGCTCCAAATGTTGTGTACATTAAAACAGAAGATCCTGATCTACCAGCATTTTACTTTGATCCTCTAATAAACCCAATCTCGCATCGGCATGCAGTGAAGGTAATCTTTCTTGTCACTAGAAAATTAATATTCCAGTTGCTATCTGATGTTTACTTGACTAGCTGGGTTTGTACTGAAAGCATCTTTTTATGTTTTTACACATGCAAAATAATAAAGGAAACATCAATTATATTGCTTTTTTTTTCTCTACCTGATTATTGCTAGTCATAATATTAGTAAATTTTGTATTGTTGATTGTTGTATTTCTATTTGAATTTAATAAAAACTAAAATTTTAAAAATATTCTTAAGTTCACTTTATCAAGTTATTTAAAGTACTCAAATGTTTTAAAAAAAAAACAACATCGTAAGATATTTTTCTTCAGGAGAAAATCTAGCCTATCTGATAGGTGTTATTCCATTCATTCTTAGTATACTTTTTATTAATTGAACAAATCATAAATTACAAGTGATACAAAGTTTATTTTAATTTGGTGTTTTATAAATAATTTACAGACAAATTGTGTACTTTCAAGAGCTAATTTTTCAACTTTGGGAGGAAATAGCATTTAGCTTAGTTGTGTTTAAGGTGATGGGAAAAAAGACTAAGTCATCATTGATTTTTGATTATAACTGAAAATATTTGGTTACATTTTTGTACTTTATTTGGATTATTATTGGTATTTCATTGTTTGAAACTTCCAGTGTTACAACCAATTCTACTTAAACAATATTGAACCACTTTAAAAAAAAGGGTTACAGAGAGATATTTTTGATAAAGAAATTCACTGATTCCAAAGCTGAATCAACAAAACAAAAGAATGTTAAAACACATTTATTTGTTTATAATTGTTTGTAATTGTGGCTCTTGTATCCTGTGAATTTCTGAGAATTGTAAATATTAGTTGTAATGAAATTAGTAGAATTTTTTTTTGTATATTCAGAGAAAAAAAGCCTTCTAAAAATGAAAACTATCAATATTATAAATAGGGTACTGAACCACTACCAGATGATGATGAAGAGTTTGAGCTTCCTGAAAATGTTCAACCTTTTCTACAAGATTCACCACTCTATACAGACAACACAGCTAATGGTATTGCTTTGCTCTGGGCCCCTAGACCATTCAGTTTACGTTCAGGCAGAACAAGAAGAGCAATTGATGTACCACTTGTCAAATCTTGGTTAGTATAAGTTAATGTAGTTAATTGAGTTTTAGCTTTTATGTATATATTAACAGTGATGTGTATCATATAAAAGTTTTCAACTGATATTACATTAGGAGACATAGTTGTAAAGACCATAGTTTTCAGTTAAGTGAGTGGATTTTTCTAAATACTTAAGTAATGTATAGGAATATCTGTGTTTAGAAAATTCTTGACACATAAAGCTTAAGAACTTGCACCTTTCAAATTTCCTAAAGCAAAATATCAGTGCAGTTCTCATCAGTGTTATTTGCTATTTTAAAACTCTTAGACGTTCTACTTGTGCTTTTTGTATTCATATTTATTTTCTTATGAATTTGTTATATTAGACAACTGAATTATTTATTCAATATTCATATAGTTTTGGATTAATACACTGTAGGGTGAAACCCACAGTAAATGTAACAAAATATCAGAAGTCTGATATTAGAGAAACTAGTTTCGACACATTCGTGCTTCCTCTTCAGTATCATGTTGTTTTCTGGCTGAAGAGCATACACAAATGTGTCAAAACTAGTTTTTCTAATATCCGACTTCTAACAGTTTGTTCTGTTTACTGTTGTATTTTACTAATTACTATACACAATATTGTGTTGCTTTATTATTATCACTGTAGTGTTTCTGTGTGTGGATTAAACGTAGCTAACTTACAAGAACTGTTAATGTTTATGTATTTCTTATAAATGGCTGTATGTGGTAGCAGTTCATCCTGTAGAGCACTGCACATGTGCAATACTTGTTTGTGATAGTACTTTGTTTACATTGCTACTTGAAGATGACTGTATATGGTAACACAACATCCTATAGAGCAATGCACATGTACAGTACTTGTTTGTGATAGTACTTTGTTTACATTGCTACTTGAAGATGAATGTATATGGTAACACTACATCCTATTGAGCAATGCACATGTACAGTACTTGTTTGTGATAGTACTTTGTTTACATTGCTACTTGAAAATGACTATGGTAACACCACATCCTATAGAGCACTGCACGTGTACAGTACTGTAGATCATTGTATTTTTTAAATTATAATAAATAATTAAAAACAACGTTATATTTACACAATAAAAACTTTATTAAAGCTGTACAGCTTCCACTTTAAAATAGAAATATCACTCTACGTGTACATGTTTTGACGTGATCTACGTCATCCTCAGGAGTAACTTGTAAGACTATTTTATACTTTCCCATTGTTGCATTATTATTCATTATTATTTGCATATTTCTAGGTGTAATAAAAACAAAAAAAATTATCTTCCCATATATCAATGTATTGACTTGCTGGTCCTTCGTCTCTATTTAATACTTGTTTTTGTTTTTTATATTTCAATAAAGTTTTTATCGTGTAAATATAAAATGTTTTTTAATTGTTTATTATAATTAAAAAAATGTAAATGCAAGTACTGGTAGTGCATATTTTTGATCATTGTATGTACAGCATCTGTAGATGGCTCTATATGTGTACATTGTTGTTGTAGATGAAGTTACTTATTTTTGTTAGAATTAATGTAAGACATTTGTAATTTATTTTTGTGTAGGTATAGAGAACACTGCCCTCCAGCAATGCCTGTGAAAGTACGTGTTTCATACCAGAAGCTTCTCAAGTATTTTGTGCTTAATGCCTTAAAACACAGACCTCCAAAGCCTCAGAAAAAGAGGTATGATATTTTTGAATAGAAATGACTAATAGCTCTTTATCATATGGCTTGTAATTTTTTTGTTTTCTTAACACATAATCATAAGTCAACAAATATTATGAACTTGAGATTTTTATAAGTTCAATAAGAATTAAAAATGATGATGCTTTAAACTGTTTTAGTATTTCTTTAATTAGCAAATTTTACTTCCTGATTTTATTATTACTACTTGAACTTTTATTCTAAATATTTAAGTTGATTAAAATGTTTCTTAAAGTGTATGTGTATTGGACATTTGGAATATTAAGCATTTTTTCAAAAGCAAACTACACATTTGTGGGGCTTGGTTTTAAGATTTTTATTTTGGTAATTTTAAACTATTTGTGTTAGAACTTAATGTAAAATGTATTGAAATCAAGAAATAGTGAATGTTTCTTGAAAAATAATTTGAAAATTGGAATAAGTTGTACATTGAGATGATTCTTTAATAATCGCAGGATATTTTACTGTAAAGATGTATCCATGCTTCATGGATTTATTATAATGAAGAATAATAAATAGTAACTTTTAGTAAAAGTTCTTATTTTAATGAGAATATTTATCAGAAACTGTTACTGTTGTATTGAACAACAGGTATTTGTTCCGTTCCTTCAAGTCCACTAAGTTTTTCCAAACTACTACAATTGACTGGGTTGAGGCAGGGTTGCAAGTGTGTCGTCAAGGTTACAATATGCTGAATTTATTGATTCATCGTAAGAATCTTAACTATCTTCACCTGGACTACAATTTCAACTTAAAACCTGTGAAAACACTGACCACAAAGGTTAGCTGTCATAGTACTATTTAAATATTGACTAAAAGTAATTTATCTCTAGTAAATGAATGGATATTTGAACTTAAGTGTTCATTAATGAGTATCTTTAATAAGATTATATCTTATAATTTACTGTTATTAGTATACTTGGATTGTGTAAAAAAGAAAATTGATGAAAGTCTACTAGTTTTATAAGACTGTGATATTCATAAAGTGTGTTGAACAATCTGCTTTTTAATGATTTTGACTTTGGTTATAATGACAGGAAAGAAAGAAGTCCAGGTTTGGAAATGCTTTTCATCTGTGTCGTGAAATCCTGAGACTGACCAAGTTGGTTGTAGACAGTCATGTCCAGTACCGGTTAAACAATGTAGATGCTTTTCAACTTTCTGATGGCCTGCAGTACATCTTTGCTCATGTTGGTCAGTTGACTGGCATGTACCGATACAAATATAAATTAATGAGGCAGATTAGAATGTGTAAAGATCTGAAGCACTTGATCTACTACAGGTTTAACACAGTAAGCTTATTTTTGTTTCATCATTATAAAATCTGGCTATTTCATCTTCAACACCAGGATTGTATTAATATATAACAAATTACATAGTAGATTACTGTAAATTAAATGCTGAATCAATTAGTGTGATGAAAATTTGTACAATATTTAGACTACTGTATAGAAGAAAAAACTGGGTAACACTTTGTATTAAATACTATTAGGATAAGTAAAATGAGCTTAGCTGTAGACTACTGTGTAGAAAAACAATAGTGACCACCCTAAATTAGTCCTATTACAATGGGTGTGTGTGTGTATGCTTCAGATGTTGACAGCATACCTGTACTTAAAATTTTAAAATGTAAGCAAAACATACAACTTCAACAATAAAATTCGGCTCTTATTTTTGCTTAGTTCTGGAAGCCTGTGAACAATGCTTTTATCTTTTTTTTAGAATTTTTCTTCTTGTTAAAAAGCATAGATATATATTTGCTAAGAAACTATCATCCCAAACATAATGAATCATAATTTGTTTTGTAATTTCTTGTTGACACTTTTCATTCCTATTAATGTTTTTGTATCATGTTTGTTTTAAAGCTACAGAAATATTCTTCTGTGACAAGCCATTAGGTAAGGATAACTTAGGTTTAGGTAAGCTAACCTGTGATAGCAGATTATTCAGATCACACAAACTTTTTAATATCAAATTTACTGTTTATTGTTTTCAAACATTCCATAAAAATATAGAATTACTTCTTATTTGTTGAAAACAACCTATAAGTACCAAAACAGTCATACAGTGTTTGTGTGCTTTATTAACTAAAAACCACTCCAACTGGTATAATATAGTATCAAAAGAAGTCAATGAATATCAAAGTAGTTGTGACTGGGATATATAAAATGGAACTTTCTAATTAATATTAACACTTTCTTAATGGACTTGTGTATTTTACATGACCATGTAACATACCATGACTGTAAATACTTAATGTTTCTCATGAAATTTGGCAAGCTTTCAGTAAACATGTCTCTTGTAGACCAAAAAAGTCAGAATTTTTAGTAAGTATTTTTACTAAAGTTACTTTTCTTCATCTGAAAATTTTTCAATTTCATTTGTATAATACCTAAAACCTCATAAATAAATTTCAGATTTTTTTCCAGAAATACTTTATACCTTAACTGTTATTTTGTATACTGTAATTCTATTCAAGATCATTTGAGTTGACCAAGTTCATAACCACCATAAAAAAACTAAAAAGGAAATAATTCTAAAGTACCCTTTATTTCTTTCTGGAATGACAGCAAATTGTATCAGGAAACCACAATTTTTTATCCTAAATGGCTTAAAGCTTGTAACAGTATATATCTGTTTATACTTAATTTTATTGTTTTATTGCCCTTTGAACCGTATCATAACTGCCATACAAGTTGTAAATCACTAGATGAATTACATAACACATAGTTGCTCACAAGCATACCTTGTAAGAAAGTATTCTTTTTCATTATCTTACCTAATTTAACCCATTAAGTTTCTAATTTTTACATTTTAGTTACATTTACAATAATGTAGAATACATATGAAAAACAAGAAATATAGTTGTTACCGGGGCCTTGTTATTTTTTTCTGTTGACTGCCGATGAAACTTAAGCTTACTTTTTTATACTAATGGCACCACTGCACTAAATAATTTTCATTTAATTAAATAATGTACTTAATAACACACAGAGAACAAATTGTTCTTTAACTGTCAATATTTGTGGCTTTCTAACAGTGTGGTAAGTTTAAAAATTCAGCTAAGCTCATTGATGGGATTCCAACAAGAACAAATTTGAAACTGAAACAGGAAGTATACAGTTCTCTTTACAGAAAACAATATAATATATCATTTGATAGATTAATACTAGCTTTCTAATGGTTATAAATAATGTAATATAAAATGTCAGAGAGAGCTAGTGGCAATTTGTGAAAGATGATGTGACAAATTTGGCTTTGTTCTAGTTTATGACTGTAAACAAATAAGATTGAATAGCATAAAAATTATGCTTTGCCTGAGTAATATTTATGTTAAATTTTGTACTTCTCAGAGGGATGTTAAATAAATTAGAGAAGAGGGAAGACATGGTCAAATGTCACAATTCTCATATTAGGGGAGTTTGAGGATTTTTTATGAATATTTCCTTATAAAAAAACAAGAATGTAAAACTTGTATAGTATTAACATTTGATATCTTAAGTATGTTTTGATGCCAACTGTGTTTGCATACATTGATAATATAGCAGTTTAAATAAATTTTGAATGCAAGTCTCTAAAAGGTTGTGACGTGCACTTTGACCTATCTGATGAGAAAGGTCAAAAACACAGATTAATGTGGAAAGAAGTATTTTTAATATTTTTAAAAACAATAGAACACTCAAATTGTTGAAACTTCACAACATAAAAAATGATACAAATAACAAATAAAATATTTTTTATTTACAAACCTTCTACTATGGGTACAAAGTTTCATGCAACTTGGTTAAGTAATTTATGTATGAGAATAAAAAATGTGGTATGTCAGTGATAACATTCCAATTCATAAAGAGGTAAATATCAAATCTACTAATGTAAAGAAAATTAGTACAATGATGAGACATGTATAGAAAACAAAAGCAATAGCCCACCAAGTAGTTTAGTGCCAAAATAGCAAATAATGTGGTAACTGTTATTCACTATTCAACATTCACTGTGGTAGTCAGGAGAAAGTGGATAAATTGTTAGTATCATTTTTATATTGAATGTATTATTCTAAAGAAATTCTATAAAATAAAAGTTAAGTTTAATTGAATATTTACATACTTAATGTTTATTTTTTAGGGTCCAGTAGGTAAAGGTCCTGGTTGTGGATTTTGGGCACCAGGGTGGCGTGTCTGGCTGTTTTTCATGAGAGGTATCACCCCTCTGCTAGAACGCTGGCTTGGGAATCTGCTGTCTCGACAGTTTGAAGGTAGACATTCAAAAGGAGTTGCAAAAACTGTTACTAAACAGAGAGTGGAAAGTCATTTTGATTTGGAACTTCGGGCATCTGTAAGTGTTAAACTTGTATATTTTTGGAGACTGTAAGTTATGTTAGAATTGAAAGAAATTATATACAGTTACAGATCATTTTAGTTTTAGGCCAGACATAGTCTAGTGGTTAGCAAGTCTTTCTGTGAATCTGAGTGTTCATGGCTCATGTTTAGTTGTCACAAAATTATGCTTCATACTTTGAGGTTATGGACACAGTGATGGGCAAATCCCACTATTCAATTACAATCGCTCAAGAATTGGGAGTGGTTGCTATTGACTAGTTAGTTGCCTTCAGTTAGTTTGCCAGCTCAAAATTAGGGTTGGCTACTGCATATAGGTTCTGCTTAGGTTTGTACAGATATCCCCCTTTTTTAAATTTTGTACAAATTTTCTGAAACAACTTCTTTTTTGTGTGTGTGTGTGTGTTTATGTGCCAGCTGTGTTACAATATTTAAGTGTTTTTGTTTCATTTTGTATGTTTACTTATCACTTCATTTTAATAACCTTTATAAGCTTGCATAGTTTGAGATGTGAAATGATGTTTATAGTGTAAAACATTTTTGTGTTAGTGTTACACCTTAGTAAAAATGTATAGGTACAGATTCAAGGAAAGTAGTATGTTATATGTAAAAGTATGACATATGAAAATGTTGCTGTATTTTTTATGGTGTAAATACTGGTGTATAAATCAAACATTGTTTTGATTATAACTATTTTTGTTGTAGTTTCACTATTTAAAACAATTGCATGTTTCTCAAACGAGATAAAAACATTGCCTTTATACAAATTAACAACATTTTAAATTTTAGGTGATGCATGACATTCTTGACATGATGCCAGAAGGAATCAAACAAAACAAAGCCAGAACCATCCTTCAGCACCTGAGTGAAGCCTGGAGGTGTTGGAAAGCTAACATTCCATGGAAGGTGATCATTTACTATGATCATATGTTAAATCCTTTGGCTGATTCTGATAGTTTGGTCATCATACTACAAGAGCAAACAGCAGTAGAAGTTTTGATGTAGTTTATCTTGGAATTATAGAATAAACAATAAAAAATGTATTAGAATTTGAAACTTTAATAAACTTACTGGACATTTATTGCAAGAATAAAATACTAGGTTGTTAAGTATTCAAAGTATAAGTAAACATTGTTGCTAATGTTTCATTCTAAGTGTTAAGAAAATCAATACTGTAAGCTTAATGAAAAATAAATGCTTTAGGTACCTGGTCTGCCTATACCAATTGAAAACATGATTCTGAGGTATGTGAAAATGAAAGCAGATTGGTGGACTAATACTGCTCATTACAACCGAGAAAGAATTCGACGTGGAGCCACTGTTGACAAAACAGTGTGCAAGAAAAATTTGGGGCGCTTAACACGACTGTACTTGAAGGCTGAGCAAGAAAGACAACACAATTACTTGAAGGTATAGAAATGATGTTTTTTTTTTGGGGGGGAGGATAAAAACAAACAAACTTGTAGAAGTGTGATAAGTGTTATACATAACAAAACTCCAGTTATATGTTTGATTCCTTAGTATGATAGTATGTTTAAATGCCTTTGACATTAATTTTTCTTTATTACCTCTAAAATTGATATTCTATTTCTAATAATATCTAAAACATTTCTTAGACAAATTGTATTATATTTTTCTATTATTATTATTTTGTTTTTCCCAGGATGGCCCTTACATCAGTGCTGAGGAAGCAGTAGCCATCTATACCACCACTGTTCACTGGCTAGAGAGTAGGCGGTTTTCACCAATCCCTTTCCCACCACTTTCCTATAAACATGACACAAAGCTTCTGATCCTTGCATTGGAAAGACTTAAAGAAGCATATAGGCAAGTGCTGTTTAGTTAATAACCCTTGTCATTTTATTTATATATATATATATGTATGTGTGTGTGTGTGTGTGTGTGTATATGAACCCATAATGTCTCAACTCCTACTCCCTTTCAAGCACTCAACTATCAACCCTTAACTGATTCTCCTTACTCGCTGCCAAGTTTTATATTGGTTTAGGGATCCTGTCTGATAGATGGAATATCCCAATGCGTTTGGGTGCTATGACAATAGGCAATATCCGTTATGACATAAGGATGACAACAAGAAATGGTGGTGGAAGAATTGTTTTGAACTTTAATTTTATTATAATGTTGTTTTTGTTTTGTATTAAGTTCATTATTGTATTATAGTGCTGATTTAAATCGGCCATCAACAATTAATGTATTTCATTGTATTAGATATATTTATGTGTGTGTTATATATGTTACCATTATGAGTAAGAACTAGATATCTTTCAGCTTAGGAATTGGTAGTCAAGAGAATTTTTAACTTTCCTTGAAACTTTACAATCTCTGAAAATATTATTACCCCCAATTTCACTGTCAATTTAGTTAATAGTTCTTTAGGTTGTGCATATACAAACTTTATCATAAGTTGAACTTTTTTTTTTTCCAGCGTTAAGAGTCGGCTGAACCAATCACAGAGGGAAGAGTTGGGACTCATTGAGCAGGCCTATGATAATCCACACGAAGCCCTGTCACGTATCAAACGTCACTTGCTTACTCAGAGAGCTTTCAAAGAGGTACAGAAATCTTGAAGCTAGCTTTAAGTCTATTTCTTATTTGTCATTTTATTTCCTGTAGATCTCACATATTACTTTCCATACATAGAAATTGTTAGAAAATTTCTCATAAACTGATATTTTGTACATTATCTATGATTTGAAATAGGTTGGAAGCAGGAACTTCCTGATTGGAGAAAGTAATTTTTAATTAAGTATTTTTGATTATTATATAAAATAAATTTGCAATAAGATTACAAAATTATGATTGTTTACATTTTAATTGCATTAATTTTTGTAGATGGTAAAAATTTAATATTGTTAAGTGTATTAACTCTCTCACTATAGGCTCGATCCCAGGGACTGATGTCGTAACCATTTTATGCTTGTTACAGTTTCATACTATAACTTTGAATACAGTATGTGTATCTTCACAAAATTTTACTGATTATCAGTAAACATTACAAGGCTTTCATACACAAAATATCAGATTTTTTTAAAATTAAGTTTAAGATTTTTAAAGTAATGATTTGCTTCTGTATTTTTTCTTTTTGAATGTTGACTGTCCATCATGCAGAGTAAATTTGATTTTAAGAATATAAATACTTTTATGCATCAGAAAATTGTGAAATTTACCTGCAAAATCTTTATAACCTCCAGATAATTATAAAACATTTGTTTTAGAATAAACTTTAGATATTTTTCTGTTATTTTCACTACTGTATCTGTATGGGTTTGGTTTGATTTGACTGACCTCATAACCACCATAAAGAATTAGGAAATAGATATAGATTACCTTTGTTTTTGTTCTAGAATAACTACAAATTATAACAAGAAATCACAAGTGTTTAGTCTTGATAGCTTAAACCTCAAATAAATAAATAAATAAATAAATATATATATATTTGTCATTCTTATTTTATTGACCTTTCAACCGTTACAGAAGTTGCAGTGGTGCGGTGCATGTGCACTCATGTTACCATAGTCAATAGTGTAAAACTGTCCTGTCTTGGCTTTGTTCTGGTGAACCAGTATTTTGTAAAATAGTTACATTTCAGTTATAATACATTACATATGTATATATATATATTATTAATATTTACAAATAATTTCTTAAATTTCAGTTATTTTTCTTAAAACATAGAACAGTAAATAAAGAATTTATAAAAAAAACAATGATTTCTACTACTTATAATTCTAAAGAAGTTTGTACACGCCGTACCTTGCTTGCTAAGCCTTGCCAAATTTCACATGTGGAGGATGTAAAACGAAATAACTTTTTTAGGTTTTATATATGTATTTTGAAATAAAAAAAATTATAAATTACTCTATAGATATTGCAGAATTCCACTGTAAATTATCAGGCTTACTAAACAAACTGTATTTGGGTCTAAAAAAATATTGTTTTTCAAACAACATCTTCACTTACCCCTTCCTTTTGATATTCAAGACAAAAAGAAATAATCTTGGAAACTTTTCACCTAAGAAAACCATGTGGGGGAAATTCTGAGCTTTTGATTGATTATAAAACCATGATAGAGTGAAGCGGGGGGTTACGTAAGTATTTTTAAAAGTTGGAAGAAATGAGCAGGGCCACTGTATTTGAGTTGCTAAATGTAGTGATATCTCAGCAAATAGAAAAGATAGGAGGTTCTTATTTTATATACTAGCTTGTAAATATCAGAAACATCTAATTTGAACCAAAGCTGCATTCAGCATACCACAAGACACATAGGAATGTTTTTAAATTAAGAAATTAACTAATGTATAATTCTAAAACTTGAATTGTAATCTACAGTTTGAAACCAAACTTGACATACATTCATAAAGTGGTAGTTCAATAAAATTTTGAATGTAAGTCTACAAATGTGATGACATATCCTTTGACCCCATAAAGATCTGTAGTGATAGGGTTAAATAAGTATATGCAAGTACACATTAATTCAGCAGTAGTTTGGGCCAGTGGGTATTGTTAGCCTAGTTACACAGAAAAGAGGGTAATCAAATTCAAGGGATTTGTAGTGACTGTCAGTGTAGTGGTTGATGGCATAAATATGAATATATATGAAACTATTGTAATAAAACCTGAGTAGTCTGTAAACATCTTAATTTAAGTTGGGATAGTTCATTGGTATTTTATATTTTTGTATTTTAGGCCCCCCTAGTATGTTTAACATGGGGTAGTTCATTATTAAGTATGTATTATCACTAAAAACTTCTATCATGATTAGGCTCTTCTACTTTGTCTAGGTGGGAGGGAGAGGGTACAGTTTAAATATTACCAGGACTAACATTCAACTTCTTTACTGTAACAAGATAGTGATAACGTTAGTGGATCTGTGCAGGCATTTGATTTTTGCAACATAATTGGGTCCTTCTGTATCTAGGTGGGGATAGAATTCATTGATTTTTGCAGTCACTAGATTAACTCTAGCTCTTTTATTATGTTTAGGTGTCTGTAGGGTTTAAACATCTGTGTTGAGAGCATTTATAGATGTGCACAATCACTTGGCTAGACTTTTCTATGTTGAAGTGTGGGGTATAGTTCAAGTGTGCATTTTCACTTGATGTTTATAAAAGAGGCTTATCTTCTATACCTAGGTTGAGATAGTGTTTTTATAACTGTACAGTCTTAATGTGTAGTACACAGGATCTTCTACTTTATATAGGTGGGATAAACTTCATGGATGTGTGTAGTTATTTGACTATTGTAATGTAATTAGTATATTATACTACATATAGGTAGGGATAGAGTTCATGGACCTATACAGTCACTTGATTCCTGTATATGATGTGGAACCCCTAGAGAAAATCACAGATGCTTATCTAGACCAATATCTCTGGTATGAGGCTGACAAACGAAGACTTTTTCCCCCATGGATCAAGCCTGCTGATTCTGAACCACCACCACTTTTGGTGTACAAATGGTGTCAAGGTAAAATTTAAAAAATATGTTGGTCCTTTTTGTTTTTCCTAGTTGTATTGCCAGTTCTGTGTAGAATTTCTAATTGGTTATGTTATGGCTATTTTAAACTCTCAAAATTTAGAATATTTAAAAATAAGATGTACTTTTTTGTAGACTTGGAGAAAAATATCAGAATACATAATTACAAAGGAAGGTAACCATTGCTAATTTATGGTTGCTCTTTGTTGACACTAAAGGATTTAAATCAAGCTGTTCATTAATTTTGGTCTGGACATAATCTAGTGGTTAGCATGTTTGAACTGTAAATTCAAAGATTCATGGTTTTTGACCCATTGCTGCAAAAATGCACTTTGTGTTTTAGGACCATGGATGCATTATAAAAGTGATTGACAAATCTCGCTGTTCAATCAGACAAAAGTAGCCTAAGAGTTGACTAGCTATCTTCACTGTAGTTTGTCAATTCAAAATTATGGATGGCTATATGCAAATAGTCAGTGTGTAGTTTTTCTTAATACTCTGAAATTTTTTTCAATTTCCAAATCGGTTTTTATTAATATTATTGACTTTACTTGAATTAACATACATAATTTAGAAAAACTGGATTCCTGGAAACGTGGATCAGGGATGCCTTTCTCAAGAGAGAGCACCTTGTTTCTGTGTTCCTCGATCTCGAGAACGCTTATGACACCAAAAGTTTTTACTGAACAGGCGATTCCAAGTCCGTGTGGGTTCAACTCTTTCCTGTTCCATTCGAAAGGAACTTGGAGTCCCTCAGGGCTGTCTTGAGTGTCACACTTTTTAGTGTTAAAATTAATGCCATCACTAATAATCTTCCTCCGATTTTTGCAAATGGGCCCCATGTCAACGACTTCCACATCTCGTGTCAGTCGTCGAACATGAGGTTTATTGATCGGCAGCTTCAGACTGCCCTCAATCGGTTGTTGACATGGATCACTGCAAACGGTTTTAAATTTTCTTTTTCCAAAACTGTTTTCATGCATTTTTGCCGCCAACGGGGTCTCGACCCCGATCCCAAGCTCAGTCTTGGTGATATAGTTATTCATGTGGTCCCTGAGGCAAAGTTCTTGGAGCTTACTTTTGACCGTAAACTTAGCTTCATTCCACACATCAAGCAGCTACGTGTCAAGTATGCAAGGGCTCTGAACATTTTACTGTTGTGCCGTCATTACGACCGTGAGCGGCGGCACTATTTTAGACACACATTTTCTAAGAGTTTACCCCTGACGTTGGACAGTGTCATTGGTAATGGTGACACTGTCCGACTAGATTGTATTTTTAATTTTTTACGCACTCTAGGTCTTTTTAATTATATATAAATCTTTTATCGACATATTTTGGTTTTGATTTGCTGTATTTTTACATTTTATTCTAATTGACTTTTACTGTTTTTACTGGTTTTTTGGTGCAGATAGCCTCGTTGCTTTGCGCCATAAAGCACCAAACAACCAACCAACCATAGAAGAACTGGGGAACCAATAAGCTAGCCTTTTTTGGGGGGTTCAAGTTATTGCACTTTTGGCATTAGCCTTATTGTTGACTGGATAGAAGTGTCCTGTTTAAGAGTCTAATGCTGTATGCTTGAGCCTTCAAGCATTGTGTATGATACTAAAAAATAGCCTTTATAAGGTTGAAATGCTGTAGGAAAACAGAATAAACTTGTAAATATGATGCATCTAAAAACTTTCCCTATCCAACAGTTACTACAGACAATCAAAAAGAGCATATCCAAGCATAAATGTTCATACCAAATGTTCAACAATTAGTGCAAGCTGTATTCTTCTGGGATTTGTTTTTGTAAATTTTGATTTTGACATCTTTAGGTGTAAAAAAATTTTTGATTTGGAAGCAGCACATTATTCATTAACTTTTCTTAGGTTTGGCTGTGATTGTTCAGTTGTATTTAGCTGGCCTTGCATTTCACTACTGAAGGAAAGACTGGTATAAACTTTATTTCTCTATACATTGTTTTTATAAATTTATTGGTAATTTAATATAAGAAAAATTTATACTTCTAGGCATAAATAACTTGCAAGATGTATGGGATACTTCAGAAGGGGAGTGCAATGTAATGTTGGAGTCCAAGTTTGAAAAAATGTATGAAAAGATTGATTTAACGCTACTTAACAGACTTCTGCGTCTGATTGTAGACCACAATATTGCTGACTACATGACAGCTAAGAACAATGTGGTCATCAACTACAAGGTGAGATACTTTTTTCAAATGTTTAGAATTTTATTCGTGTATTCTGCCTTTATTATTAAACATTTCACTAGGGAGTTCAAGTCATCTGACACAGAAATGGCTAATAATTAATAATTTACATTAAGATTTAGTGTCTGTATGTCTCATAACTCCTCCTAAACTTTTGGCCACACTGACTTCAGAGTGATACCAAATAAATTGTTTCAGTCTTGAAGTTTGTACAAGAGTAAAAGTTTTCACCTCATCTCTTGGGGAACCTGGGGATTTCCTGAAAACCCCTTCTCCTAACCTGTTGAACACACTCATTTCTAAGTGGTGACAAATGAATTGTCTCGGCATTGTAGTTTGCATAAAGGTAACTTTTCACCCAACCACTTTGGAAACTTGGATATTTTATGAAAACACTTTTATGGAGATCCCCTGAAAGCAGACCCAAAATTTGGCATTGATTTACATTAGAGCACATAAATAAGTAAGGCCACTAATTGCTGTTTGTAACTTGATTGAATAAATTACATTTTCATTATAGTGACAATGATCATCATTAAATTGAAAAAGTACAAAATAATAGTTCAAGTATTAAATTTGCACTGTAGTAGCCCTATAAATGTGGGCTATAGATCCATGGGTTTGCTAGTGCACAGAATGTGCTTTGAATTTTCAAACATTATTTTCGATTAAAATTAAATTTGAAGTTGTGGAATTTTTGTTTTAATATTGTTCAGAAACCTTAAATTGCTCACTTTGTTAAAATCTAACATTTCTGAAATCAATGAAAAGGTCACAAGTGTCCTTCCATACATAAATAACAGCCTTGAAAGTGACTGCTTATTTGAGTGGTGGTTGTGGGGGCTTTCAGAAACACTTGATTTTATGTCACTTCCATTCATCGGAGAATCTATCAGATATTACAGAAGGAAAGTAGAAATCATGATGAACGTTTTTGTGGTTGGTATGTCAAAATCATTTGATTTTTGTGATACAAGAAATGGAATATCTCGAAGTAATGTCTAATTTTCAAGTTATTTTTAACATTGTCAGAAGAAAGCACAAAACTATTGAAATAACACTAAAACAACATAATTGAATTGCAATTTACTTTTGATGTAAGCTCCTTAACTTCTGTGTGCTTGTTTGTGTATAGCATTAAACCCTGATCTTGTTGCCTAGATTGGTTTTACATATTTATGACTTGCTCCTATTAAAGAGCTTTTAACATGTGTATTTGTGTGTAAGCATTAAGAATTTCCTTCAGTATAGTATTTTGTGTTTTTCTTTTGCACACATGTTTGTAGTTTTTACTAAAATTTTCTGTATTAACAAAACTGTTTGGCCTGTGTATTTAGGATATGAACCATACCAACTCCTATGGTATCATTCGAGGGCTACAGTTTGCCTCCTTTATTGTCCAGTATTATGGATTAGTGCTCGATCTTTTAGTCTTAGGCTTGCAGAGAGCAAGTGAAATGGCTGGTCCTCCTCAAATGCCCAATGACTTCTTAACCTACCAGGATGTGGCAACTGAATCATCTCATCCTATCAGGCTTTATTCACGTTACATTGAAAGGCTACATTTATTTTTCAGGTATGGTAAATGATAAATATTCTCTGCATTGTATAAATTTCCAGGTTTTATTATTCATCAATATTATATCAGTATCTTGTCATTTCATTTGGCTCAATATTAATAACTATTAACTCTTTCAGCACAGGCTCAGTCCCTGCTGACCTCGTAACCATTTAGTTTTCATGCTATAACTTTTCAATTAGTAAGCAAATGTTACAATGCTTTCATATGCAAAATATCAAATTTATTTTAAGTCTTAAGGTTTGTAAAGCAATGTTTTTCTCATATCTATTTTTTCTTTTCGCATGTTGCCTATCTAACATGCAACATAATTTTCATTATAAGATTAAAAATACTTTTATTTGATCAGAAAATTTTCATATTTCACATGTGAAATCCTTATGTCCAGATGGTTATCAAATGTTTCTTAAGAAAAAACTTTATATTTTATCTGTTATTTTCAGTAATGAATCTCTGTACGGGTTTGGTAAATTTGACCAATTTTGTAACCACCATAAAAAAAGAAGATAAATTATACTTTTTTGTTCTAGAATGACTACAAATTATA
>NW_013665974.1:190303-190991 GCF_000517525.1 Limulus polyphemus | reverse complement strand
ATATATATATATATATATATATATATATATATATGGCAGATTTTGTTAAACAAGACCGATGTCTGTAGGTTTACTTTCTTCTTAGAATTCTTCTCAAGAAGTCGATAAGCCGTCTTAACGTTGTTAGAACAACAGGTAAAAGTTGTAGCTAGTGATGAGTTGGCCGACGCGTTTCGAATGCATTCTGCATCCATTATCAAGGCTGAATGTTGTGTGAATTGTGATTACTGTTGGTGGATATTTATAGGTATGGGTTAGCAGGTGGTGGTATCTAGCTCGTGGAAGGCGTTAATTGGTGGAGTGTTGTATTGTGGCTTGGGGGTTTCTCGCCAAGAAGCAGCAGTGTGCGTGCTGTTCCTGTCGATTATTTGTTGATTATGGGAGTTTGCTATAGGATTTTTATTGCTTCGTGTATTTGAAGAGTTGTGAAGTCGTTAAATCGGCGGTTTACTTTGGTGTTTTTTACTAGGTCCTGACGTGTGAGTTTTTGGTTGTGGATGCGGGCACAATGTTCTTTGATGGCTCCATTTTGTAGGTGCATTGTTAGGCGTCTTGACAGGGTCTTGAGCTCCTGGCAAATGCCTCCTACATCAGAATGACTACCACAACCCATATATATTTATTTATTTATTTATTTATTTTTATTGTATTGACTATTCACCCGTGCCTGGCTTACAATACAGAAGTT
>NW_013665974.1:187319-189618 GCF_000517525.1 Limulus polyphemus | reverse complement strand
GTTATTTTTCTTAAACATAGAACAGTAAATAAATAAGTAAAGCAAACAATTACCTCTTCTTGTTATGACTGTTGCTGCTTAATGTAGGTTGCTAAGCCTTAATAACGTTTTCGATTTTATGTATACATTTGAATAACTAAAAAATCATAAATTACTACATCAATACCATAGAATTCAACTATAATTTATCAAGCTTAGTAATAAGATGTATTTTAGTTTAAAAAAATATGAAATTTTGAGCAGACCAAAGACACACCCTACCTCCTTGAAATTTTGATTCCAAAGAAAGAAATGGTGTCCACGCCTGTTAAAATGGCTGAAAAAGCCATTAGGGGGAAATTCTAAGTGTATTTAAGGGAGCATTTCCAAAAATGAAAAGAGGTGGGTGGGGTGCCACTGTTTCATTTATTACATGAGCAATACCTTAGCTAATAGAAAAGATAAGACATTCTTATTTTATATTTTAGCTTTTCAATATTGGTAATTTGAGTTCCTGATTTGTATGAAACTATAGACTTAGTATTTTGATTTCACAAACATTTAATTTGAACCAGTGCTGCATTTAACATACCATGTGACACGCAAAAATCTATGTTTATCACCAAAGTAACCATGAGATCAGTCATACTATAACTCGAACTCTTCAATGGGTATAAAGGCTTTACCTGCATAAATACTTTAGAAAAACTGATTATGTAGTTCCAAATGAGTGCTTTTGATTTGTTATAAACATGTACTTAGCCCTATCATTATGGGTAATTGGGGGTTGGAGAGCATGTCATCATGTTTATAGACTTACATTCAAAATTTTATTGAACTACTATTTTATGAATGTATGTCAGTAAACTTCATATCAAATTGTAGATTTTAATTCAAATTTTAATATTATAAAAGAAAAAACTAAACTGATTTTTGTGTCACACTGGTATGTTATCTTCTGGGTTTGGTCAGATTAAATTTATGATGCCCACAGTACAATGTCAATAGTTTCATACAAATTATAAACTCAAATTTACAATATTGGCATGCTAGAGTATGAAATAAGAACCTCCTTCCTTTTCTATATGCTGAGATATAATAATTATCAAATTCACCATATTGGCTCCACCCACCACTTCATCATTGGAGAAGTCTTGTTTATCTACACCTTTTTTTATACCTACAAGTTTATAATCAATCGAAAGCTCTACATTTTCTCTATGTAATTCTGTTAGTCATTCTAAGTTATTTATGAGAGAAAAGCTCTTGTATTGTTGGATAGTTTGAAGTATTATGATCAATGCTATTTTCTGAACAGAAATTAGATTATTTTAGACCCAAATACGACATAGTTAATAAGCCTGGTAAATTAAAA
Source organism: Limulus polyphemus (assembly GCF_000517525.1). Lineage (NCBI taxonomy): Eukaryota > Metazoa > Arthropoda > Merostomata > Xiphosura > Limulidae > Limulus > Limulus polyphemus. The sequence continues at coordinate 188,264 of NW_013665974.1, read as the reverse complement.
TAATTTTTTTTGGTATTGGTATAGTCATTTATAATTTTTTGGTATTAAAAAATGCATTTATAAAGCCTACAAAAATTTTTATTTTCTACATTGACGTGTGAATTTGGATAAGGCTTACGATGAGGGTTAGCAAGAAAGACTCTCGAGTGCAGAAAACAATTTCCACCATCTTAAGGTTAAGTGAAGTAGGTGTAGTTAAACAAGTATTTTCAAAAGAGGAAAAGGTGGGAGGAGCCAATGTGGTGGGTTTGCTAAATATAATGATATTTCAGCAAATAGAATAGGTAGGAGGTTCTTATTTTATATTCTAGCTTGTCAGTATTTGAGTTTCTAATTTGTTAAAAACTATAGACTTTACATTTTATGATGCCCACATACAATCTGAGCAAAAGTAGAGGACGATGTACCATGTGACACAATAAATTGATATTAAGTAATTATTTTTTATATTTATTTTAAATTAAGAAATTAAATAATGTATAATACTAAGATTTGAATAATAAATTACAGTTTAATTCTAAGTTTATGGACATACATTCATAGAATAGTAGTTAAAAAAAATTATGAATGTACATCTACAAAACGTGATTACGTGCTCTGACCCCTCCATGTATGCAAAGGGTTAACTTGAAACACAATTAAAAGTGAGTTAACAAGATTATTATACATAGTGGGAAATGAATGCAGGGTAAAACCTTGTGTTTATTAAATGTGAGCTACTTTTTGATAACTTGCCATTTTCTTACACACACACACACACACACACACACACACACACACACACACACACACACACACACACACACACACACACACACACACACACACACACACACACACACACACACACTAAACACACTATATATATATTATTATTATTACTACTACTACTGTTACTTTATTACTTTAAGACAAGTAATATACGGTATAAGTAACGTAACTAAA
>NW_013665974.1:175645-187298 GCF_000517525.1 Limulus polyphemus | reverse complement strand
GTACGGTAAACGGTAACGTTAGTTTTACGTTTAAGTTTATTAGTTAGTACGTACTTTATTACTACTTACGTCTTTACTTACTTACTACACACACACACACACACACACACACACACACACACACACACACACACACACACACACACACACACACACACACACACACACACACACATATATATTGATTATTAATTTATTCACTCAGCTTTTCATTTTTTTAAGCAAGACAAATGTGAATGACCGTAAAAATATAGTAAAAACCTAATAAACAGGTATTTACTTAAACTGTTAAATTAATCTAGATAGACATTAAGTTGCTTATTAACTTGTATATGGGTTTTACTTTGAAATTAGCATGCCACACATTTTAAGATGCTTAATATCAATCACAAACTGAATTTAAACAAGTCTCTTAAAAATATTGCTAATATAATTAGTTGCTTCAATTTGAAGTTTTAAACATAAGTTTCACAAAATATCCTGTTTTTATAGATTCTCAGCAGAAGAAGCTCGAGACTTGATTCAAAGGTATCTGACAGAACATCCAGATCCAAACAATGAGAATATTGTAGGCTACAATAACAAAAAATGTTGGCCAAGAGATGCTAGAATGAGGTTGATGAAACACGATGTAAACCTGTAAGTTTTCAGTTGATGTGCATCTATTGTTATTAAAAAAATATTGATAAATGTTGATTAAAAAACTTGTAAAGTAGTCTTCTACAAAAAAGATAAGTATTTTGAATAAAATTTTGAACTAGTTATTTATATTTTCCTTTTTTCTATATAATAATAAATGACTTTAATTTTTTATTATCTGTTTCAATTAATACATAAATTTGAGATTTTCAGTATGATATCCTTTTTACATTCAAGAATTAAGAGAATTAGAAGCTGAAAACCAAACCAGGTTGTCTTATGTTAATTTTGTATATTAAACTTTTCAGTAGTATTAAAATAAAGTGCATGTATGTTACAGTATGATGTATTCTGTTTATTTGAAATAGTGATCATGTATAATTCTGTATAATATACAATAATATGTACTCACAAGACACTTTCTGGGAGTGATGGAAACTTGCTCTGGAAAATATGTTTAATTGATATTTTTCTAACTCTATAGTGGACGTGCTGTGTTCTGGGACATAAAGAATCGGCTACCACGATCAGTAACCACAATACAATGGGAGAACAGTTTTGTATCGGTGTATAGCAAGGATAACCCAAATCTTCTCTTCAACATGAGTGGATTTGAATGTCGAATTTTACCTAAAATCCGCATGACGCACGAAGAATTCACTCATAAAGATGGAGTTTGGAATCTGCAGAATGAAGTATATATAAACATCATATGTACAAATCAAATAAATTTTGTGGTGAAGTAGTATCGGATGGTTGCTTTCTCAGCCAAAATAGTTTCAATACTAAATTGTTTTTGGGTATATATTACATAAATCATAATTTCAATTTAATCTAAAAATTATGTTCATGTTTAATAGACATTGTCTTACAAAAACTGTCATTTGTCATTTTATATCTATTTTGTAATATAAGTAAACACAAACAGTATATTAAAGAATTTAAAAGGTTTATAAAGTCACTTACAGAGTTCCTTTAAGTACTATTTTAATATCCAGTTTTTGTATTATACCTAATGAAGTTTAGAATTTGTCATGATAATTTTAGAGATAGAAGCTTGTTAGTTGAAAATGTTGTAACTATATAAAGGTAGTGTTTTTGGGTAAGAATAAGGTTTTGTTCTTATCAGGTGACCAAAGAAAGAACAGCTCAATGTTTCTTGCGTGTTGATGAAGAATCTATGCAGAGGTTTCACAACAGGGTTCGACAGATATTAATGGCATCAGGCTCTACCACATTCACTAAGGTATTTATAAGTCATGTCTTAAATTGTTTACAACTATAAGCATTTGTTTGTAGCTCCATATCCCCATACATTTTTTTGTTTTGATTAGTTTTATGTAGTTATAGGTAGTTAATTGAGTGTGAGGCTTTGCTGTTGTACAATTTTATTTACCTGAACAAGCTAAATTTATGAAATATAGACATGAAATAAACAACCTTCAAAAATCTCTATTAATCAGTATTTACCCAAGTCCTACTATAATTTGAGATAAATTGAAATAAATTTTGCAGTTGGACCTGTCATATGTGATTTAATCAACTAAGAATGATTCAATATGTGTGAAGTTATTTTTATTCCAAAATGCTTAGATTTCGTAGCTCTCATGATGGCTAAATATATATTGGTGGAGGTGGCCACTGGGGTTACTAATGGAATATCTCCTGTTGCCTCTTTCATTACATGAGGTATACAAACAGTATGTACTTTCAATCATTATTGGCATACTTAGAACAAAAACAGAAACACATATTCATAACTGGTTAAACGTTAATTCTAAAATTGCATTTTTTTCATATCCCATTAATCATTTGAGGGGATTTCTTTTTCACACACTGTTTATACATACTTTCAAGATATAGACATAGATGTCTATAGATATATTAAGTGAGATGTTTTAAAGTTAAATGTTACTTGCTTGTTTTTGATAAATAAAATATAAAATGTTTTTTAAGTAATGAAGCCCAGTGAACATGAATAATTTTATTCTTTTGTACTTTTTTTTGTATTGCCACTGGCATATTTCAGAAAAAAAAATCATAATCCTCATTGTGCATGGCACAGGTACTCTAGTGCATGTTTTTAGTGTGAGTTAAAAATCTAAAGATTACATTGAAAACGAAATGTTTTTTTGTGACATAAGGTCCAGGGTTTAAAGACCACAGACAATAGGGTATTTTTCATGCTTTAGTGTGTATATTATAATGCACAAAAAATAATACAATTTAAAAAAAGTCACGAAATACTCAAGCTCATGTGGCTCCGAGCCATATTTGGTCATGGTTGGCCAACCTTAAACAAACTAGTGGAAGCACTACATGATGAACTGGGCGGGCAAACCTACGTCACACAAGGTAAACAAAAATTGTGACAGCAGGTGAAGAGGAATATAGATGTAATGTATCAATCTCACTGTATATGTTTAAACCAAAGCTTACAGACGATAATGTGTCTAATGTTGACATGTTGGCCGATGTAGTTGAGGACTGGCAGTTGTCTGATCTTTCTTGGTATGGAATTGTTTCAGTAGTTATATGTTACAATGTCATAAAAGACTGTTTTACACTGCTAATTTCAAGAAAATGGGCCAAAATTTGCAGCTGTCAATGTGGTCACATGGGTGATAATATTGTAAATCTGTGAATAAATTCTAGTCAATATTTGTTTTTTCAAGTGATGGATATATATCTAGATGTAGATCTAATACCAGCTGATGGACTCCCAATACTGTATTCTGCACATGCTCCGATTTTTATGCATATGACTAAGTATGCATTAGGACTGGAAAATCAAACATAACTACAATAATATTTTGATAATCGATATTGTAGATCTTGCATTTTTTATGTTGCATATTGATATCGTCAATTAAATTTCTTAAAAATGTGTTAAACATGAAAAATTAATTAAAAGAACAGCTAGTTGTTTGTCCATGCCCCTTTTTTTTGGTAAATAATAGCTGAGAGTGAAATTTCATAATTTTTTGTTTTAGCAGATCTACTGGTATGTTTATAAAATCTGAATGGCTGCTGACAATTGCACTTAAAACATTTTTTGCTAAAACCTGAGCTTACCCTGCATACCTCTCCTTTTTGAACAGCTGATTGGACACGACTATCATCACTGTTATTGGTATGTGAACAAGAGCATGATGTACCACTGGCATGAGCCTGGCTGATGCTCGCTGTGCTGCATCTTTATTTAGTGCCAGTTTTGTTTTTAAATCCCATATCAAATTGTAATTTGTTTTAGAAGTCTGATTTCAAAAAGTGTTCACTGCATACATGGTAGCTTTTGGCGGATTCCATTTATCACAAGTTCTTGATATGAACTTTGTCCAGGCAATATGCTGTTTTCTGTCTGACATTGGTGGAAACTTGTGCAAGAGATACCTCATTTTCCTTGGGAATGTTCCCACATCCATAAACAACACAGTGAGTAACCATAGTTGCTTACTCATGAATAACTGTATTCACAACATCTGTCAAATGAAATTTATCCAGAAAACAAAACAAAAAATGAATTGTTTTCACATAAACAAACCAACAGTTTTTCATGCACACAGAGGAAGCAGACCAAGATTGGCCTTGTTTACCTTGACTGACATCACTTGCTTCTGACTCAATTTTTCAACCAAGTGATTGCAAAGGCTGGCTGTTGCACTAACTTTGTGAGCTTGCAGGACCAGGGTTGGAGCAAATTATTGAAAAATGACTTGGTCTTAATTTTTAACTTGTATTTCTATGGCACTTAAATATAACTACAAATTTATTGTGTTTTTAACTGCCTGATAAGTTTAAAAAAATATTGATTTTGATCTTCTATAATTATATGAGGTATTTTGTCTTATTTCTACCTGTAGTCAATACTCCTTTGTACAGTGAATATTGTAATGTTCATATTTTCATTTAAAAATGTATTAATCTTAGGGTTACATATAGTAAGTTATTCTACTGTTTTCTTATTTTTAATTAACTTGTTGATATTTAGAGTTGTTCAATAATAATTGTGTTTTGATATAAAATGCTCTCAAGCGAAATACTGGAGATCTTTGTAAATTGACTAACCAGTGGCACATGTCGTTAATTTTACTTTTTGGAGTATGTTAACTTTGATTGCTAAAGTATGTATTTCAGCTGCTAACTATCATAATATATCTTTATTTGTATTACTTATCAACATGCTGTTACTTTTGAAATATGCTTTGTGTGTACATTTAGTGATCTTTCAGTATTAAGAAAAAATGCTTTGTTTATAAGTATTTGTTTGAAAGTTTTATATAAAGCTGAATGAAGCCAGAGGCTCTGTAAACATTTGCAACTCTTGTAGCAAGTGGTCATGTACTAAATTTACTGAAATCAAAGTAGAATTTTTTTGCAGCACATAGTTTTGATAATTCTTTTGATAAAATGTTTTTGTTTTAAGTATAAACATTGCTCTTTTTCCTTCATAGATTGTAAACAAGTGGAACACAGCTCTGATTGGTCTGATGACGTACTTCCGTGAAGCTGTGGTAAACACACAAGAACTATTAGACCTACTGGTGAAGTGTGAAAACAAGATTCAGACAAGAATCAAGATTGGACTTAATTCCAAAATGCCAAGCAGATTTCCTCCTGTTGTTTTTTACACTCCCAAAGAGTTGGGTGGCCTGGGCATGTTATCTATGGGTCATGTACTTATTCCACAATCTGACTTAAGGTGAGTTTTGGATCTTTTTAAATCATCAGTAGGTACAGTGTTACATTAATTTTAGCATATGTGGCATTACGGTTTCAATTGTAAGTACATTTTGTTACAACCTGCTTTAAAAGCACAACTTTTATAGTATGATTGTGAAAAGAAACTTAATTTAATTTTTTTTATATAAAAGATGAAAATCCATTTGAAGACTGTAAGATACATTTTTTTTTAATTAAAAAAGTTTTGAAGATTGAAGATAGTTGGACTTATTTGAAGGTGATAAAAAATGTCACACACATTTTATCCTGCTCCAGACAAATGTTAAAGCTCTGGTACAACTATATTACTGTTAATGTAGTTTTTTTTTCAGTTTAGATAAACTCAAAATAAAACTTATTTTTCCAGATGGTCAAAGCAAACAGATGTTGGTATCACCCACTTTCGATCAGGCATGAGCCATGATGAAGATCAAGTTATTCCTAACTTGTATCGCTATATCCAGCCCTGGGAGAGTGAGTTTATTGACTCTCAGCGTGTATGGGCTGAATATGCTCTGAAAAGACAAGAAGCACTTGCCCAAAACAGGTAGTGTGGGTATTCTGCTCTGTCTCTGTAGATCTACAATATTTATATGAAATCTCTAGTTATTAGTTTTTAACAGTAATGTACATTTTAAAGAGGTTTTAAATATATATTGTTTTCTCACATTTGATTTTTTTTTTTCTTTTTGTAATTGGCTAGTATTTAATATAAAGTATTGTTTTTAGATATTTGCCAGTACAAAAATATTCATGTAATGTAATGTTATGGCATTAACTCTCTCTCAACACTGGGTAGTCAAATTGACCGACCACATGATCTCTTTCTACTCGTTTGAAGTCTTTATAGATTTAATACCTCTAACTCTCAATATAGTGTGTATATCTTCACAAAATTTGGCAGTCTTTCAGTTAACATTATAAATCTTTTACATACAAAAAATCATATTTTGTAGTGAAGTATTTTTAATAAACTAAAGATTCAATAAAGGTACAGAGTTGCAGCATCTGAACTCTTATTGCCTTTCACTGTCTGCAGCCAGATGTGGGAAGGCAGTTAATTAAGCCACCCAAAAAATATAGATTTCTACTAAACAATGCCTACCATCCTTCACCCTTTAAAGTTCTAAAATATCCATAAAGTAGAATAAATACCAACTTAATAATTCTACTACATGATACTCCTAACCTCCACCATCTATGTCTTAGTGTGTCAAACCAAATGTAAGACATTTTTCTTTGTTATAATCTTTTATAACTATTTACTAGAGATTTATTTATTAACATCTAAATAGGAATTTTTAACAAACTTCAACACAGCTAAAGACTTCCTATCTTAATGGGCCAGTAAAAAACTGTGTTGAAGTGGTTAGTTGACCGATATAATTTTTATTAAGCTCAGCAGTATGACAACTAAAATACTGATGAACTAATGGTTAAGTCCTGTATTTGTGACAGATTGAAAGTTCGATACCATAATACTAGCAATGTGATAGTTGAGTACCATGATAAGCTAATACACTAAATGTCAACCATTGTAATGCTATTTGCTAGTATCTGAAAATTACAATACTGAAGGATTGTTGAGAACTGTACTACTGACATACTAAATGTGATTACTGTAATGCCATTGTCTAATAGTCCAGAATTACAGTAATGTAAAATTGATGGCTTTATACCAAAATATTGATAAACTTTAGCAGACTGATTATTGAAAACTGAGGTACAGATGGAGTGATGGTTGAGTACCTTAATATTGAAAGAATTAGCTTGTGTGCTTTAATACTGACAGGTTGATGATTATTCCAGGCGATTGACTCTGGAAGATTTGGAAGACAGTTGGGATAGAGGTATTCCAAGGATTAATACTTTGTTCCAGAAGGACAGGCACACACTAGCCTATGACAAGGGATGGAGAGTTCGAACAGATTTCAAACAATACCAGGTACTACTTCTGTTTTCAAAGGAGGTTTTAAAGAAATATTTGCTTAAGTTTCTGCTTTAAAAAAATAAATAAATAAATATATATACTGGACAGATAATTTAGATGGTGTATTAGTTAACTTGGTAAAAACAGTCAGAATATATAATAGAGGTAATTAATGTTTTAACAAAGAAATACGTATGTAGTACCGCAAAAGAAATAGTTGGTTGAAGTAAATTATTAAAAAAAAATATAGAAAAGGTAAAATAAGTTTTGGTTTGGTCGGACTTCTGTGTTTATACAATTTTAAATTTTTACAATACTATAATTGTGTGGTTACTAAAAATAATTTTTTCTTGAAATTTGATCATATTTTTAAGGATGTGTTCATGGCTATATGTGATGTACGAATGATATTAGAATTAAACAGAGCATACGTTAATTTTTTTTTATATGTTTTGTTGTGAACAAACACTAAATAGCTATACTTTTGGGCACATTAGGTGTTGAAACAAAATCCTTTCTGGTGGACACACCAGCGTCATGATGGAAAATTATGGAACTTAAATAACTACCGTACAGACATGATCCAAGCTCTTGGGGGAGTAGAAGGAATATTGGAGCACACACTTTTCAAAGGCACATACTTCCCCACATGGGAAGGTCTCTTCTGGTGAGGAGAAACTTGATGTTGTTTTTTGTTGGCTTGTATAATGTCTTAAAAGTTGTAAGTCATTGGCAAAGTTTCATAGTTATTCAATGTGTTTACTGTTCATGACAGGAGACTGTTTTGAAGAATCAGTCTCCTCTGAATATGGCCTGTTGTCTTTCTAAAAATTTCATATTCAGTCATCCAGAACTCCTTCATAAGGTAGTAAACTGTGTATCAGGGATTGAACCAAGACTGCCTTTCTACAAAATTAAATACAAATTCACATGAAATGGAATTTGGACTTTTTTTATGTGACTTTTGTTACACATTATAACTTATGTAATATGATTTTTTTTTTTTTCTTGTCTATTTTGAAGGATACAATTATAAATGCTGGTCATGTTTTGATTTTTTTTTCATCTAGAAGACATGTTAAGTATACAAACCATTTTCTTTGTCATAATTCTGTTTCTGAAGACCATGATAACAATGTAAGGAAACAAAATGATGTGGTTTTCACAGAGAAAAGAAAGATTCCATTGTCACATAGATAAAGTTTACAAGAAGATTTAAGTTCGGTAACTGATATACACAGAGGAAAAAGTTACTAGAACAGTTTATTTTACCTTCGTAGTTCTTTATAAGATTTGTAGACTCATTTTAAAATAATGTTATATTTTGGTTTTAGAATCTGATTACTGATGAAATATTATCTAGTAAGACAAAATGTGTATTTCAATGCTTTTATTTTAAAGAATAATTTACTAATTTTTGTTTGTTTACAGGGAAAAGGCCAGTGGCTTTGAAGAAAGTATGAAGTACAAGAAGTTGACTAATGCTCAAAGATCAGGTCTTAACCAGATCCCAAACCGTCGCTTCACTTTGTGGTGGTCTCCTACAATCAACAGGGCCAATGTGAGTGATCTGTTAAAGAGATGTGGATATTGTGTTGTAAACCAATTTTAAGAGTTGAAGCACATGAGCAACTTAATGGTGTGATTCCATCAAGTGCACTGAGATATGTTCATTTGATTATTATACATTTACAATGTGATGGGAAAGTATGTGTATTAGTATAGGTGCCAGAGTAGCAGGTACTTGCAAGTTTAATACTCAACATTTCAAACATGTCTTGATTCATGGATCTTTGCAACTCATCATTTAAATGTTTTGAAATTCTTATTTGGTCTAAATTCAATATACATTTAGAAAAATTGCAAAGAATACTTTTGTTATTAATGCAGTTTAATGTTTAAAATGACTGTTATTTTTGTGTACTGTAGATTACATACTAAAAGTTACATTTCAACATTAAAGTAAAACTTGTAGATTTATCAGATAATTTGGTGCTTTAGGAAATTCTTTAGAATAGAGAAAACTGAAATTATTTTTTTTGTATTATATTTATCCTCAGGTTTATATGATTGTTATATCTATAACCAGATGTGTAGAAAAGGTTTATTTGAAAATTATTTTGATAAAACAGTTGCAGATCATTAAAAATATCTTGTGTTGTCATGCTTATTCCACATCTTGACTATTAATTACTAAAATAAATTTAGATATTTTTAATTGTTAATATTTAGTTTAATAATAATACCTTCTGTATACAGCAGTCAGGCTTACTCCACAGGTACTGAACTATTTAATGAAGTGATTAATATCATAATATACTATTTGATATCCTGGTCATTACAGTATTTTCATAAGTGTACGTGGGTTTTCAAACACAGCTAAGCTATAGCACTTTATTAATACTGAAATGTTCATTGATTGATGTTATTATATATTTATCTTTTGATTATAAACAGCAACTTTGTTCATGTTGTTAGGTATATGTTGGTTTCCAAGTACAGCTGGACCTGACAGGTATCTTCATGCATGGTAAAATTCCAACTTTGAAGATCTCTTTGATCCAAATCTTCCGAGCTCACTTGTGGCAGAAAATCCATGAGAGTATTGTCATGGATCTTTGTCAGGTAACCAACTTTTACTTTATACTTATGCATTATAATTGATTCTTTTGTACATGGGCTGGCATGGCCTGGTAGTTAGGGCACTCAACTTGTAATCTGTGGGTCACAAGTTTGAATCTGAATACCAAACATGCTCCTCCTTTCAGCTGTGGGAGTGTTATAAAGTGATGGTCAATCCCACTATTTATTGATAAAGAGTCGCCCAGGAGTTGGTAGTAGGTGGTGTTGACTAGCTGCTTTCCCTCTAGCCTGTTACTTTTAAATTAGGGATGGCTAGTGCAAATAGCTCTGAAATAGCTTTGTGCAAAATTCAGTAAAACAAAGAAACATGGCTTTCATTCATAAACATTATTTGATTGCCTATTGGTCTGAAGGTATATTAATTAGTTGTTTACACTTTCACTCTCATTACTATCCATAAAAAACCATTTTTGTTTTTCTATTTTGTTAACACTAATTACCAGTAGTTCTGAAAAAAAATCACTTTAATCCTTTCATTATGGGTCATGGGTGAAAGGCCATGTCATCTTGTTTTTTGACTCTCATTCAAAATTTTATTGAACTACTATTTCATGAATTTATGTCAAGTTTGGTATTAAACTGTAGATTATAATTCAAATTTTAGTACTATATATTACTCAATTTCTTAATCTAAAAGTAAATATAAAAAAACGCTGATAAACATCAATTTTTGTGTGTCACGTGGTATGTTGAATGCAGCACTGGTTCAAATTAGGTGTTTGCGAAGTCAAATTACCAATATTGAAAAGCTAGAATATAAAATAAGAATGTCTTATCTTTTCTATTAGCTAAGGTATTGCTCATATAATAAATCAAACAGTGGCACCCCGCCCACCTCTTTTCATTTTTGGAAATGCTCCCTTATATACACTTACTTTATATATGACATGAATAACCAATCGGAAGCTCGGAATGACCTCCTAATGGCTTTCTCAGCCATTTTAATGGGCTTGGATGCCATTTTCTTCTTTTGAAACAATATTTCAAGGAGGTAGGGGTGTGTCTTTAGTCTGCTCGAAATTTCATATTTTTTTTAGACTAAAATACATGTTAGTTACTAAGCTTGATAAATTATAGTATTGATGTAGTAATTTATGATTTTTTATTTATTCAAATGTGTATATAAAATCTAAAAAAAAATATTTGTTTCATGTCCTCCACGTGCAAAATTTTTCAAGGCTTAGCAACCTACATTAAGCAGCAAAGGTCATAACAAGAAGAGATAATTGTTTGCTTTACTTACTTATTTACTGTTCTGTGTTTAAGAAAAATAACTTTAAGAACTTATTTCAAAATAGCAATAATCTCTATACATATATAATGTATAATAATTGAAATGTGAGTGTAGTTTACAAAATACTAGTCTACTAAAACACAGCCACAACAAGTTACTTTGCACAGACCTTGTTATTTGATAGAGTAACATGAGTGCATGTGAGCCACGTCAATGTAACTTCTATATTGTTAGCCAGGTACGAGTGAAAGATCAATATAATAAAAAAAAAAATATATATATATATAAACGTATAATGTTATGAGATTTAACCTATTTAGTCTAAACATCTATGTTTTCGTATTATAATTTGTTGTCATTCTAGAATGAAAGAGGCATAATTTATATTTATTTCCTAATTTTTTATGGTGGTTACGTGATCAGTCAAATCTACTGAACCTGTACAGACATTTATTACTGAAAGCAAAGATGTTTAAACAAAATAG
>NW_013665974.1:169275-175635 GCF_000517525.1 Limulus polyphemus | reverse complement strand
AATTATCTCAACATTATAAATATTTTGCATGTGAAATTTCAAAATTTTCTGATGCATAAAAGTATTTTTAATCTTAAAATGAATATTGCTTTGCATGATAGATAGGCAACATGTGAAAAGAAAAAATAGATATGAGAAAAACGTTTATAACCTTAAGACTTAATAAAAAAGTTTATTTTGCATTTGAAAGCATTGTATTGTTTACTGATAATCTGTCAAATTTGAAAGTTATAGCATGAAAACTATAACAGGCACAAAATGGTTACGAGGTCGGTCCAAAGGGATCGAGCTTGTGCTTAAAGAGTTAGTCATAAATATAGCTTTACTTAAACTTTTGGAAATTCCATTATAAAAATACATTATTGTAGTTGTAGCTTTAAAGTATCTGTGAACTTAAAGAAAGTGCAGATAATAAATTTCTTTTTTTATTCAATCCTATAAATTTGAAGTAAATGTTAATTCAATTTTGCAGAAGAAACTTGAGGGACCCAATTGCCTATGAAACTCTTACCAGTATGTATGACAAGCTTTCCCATGTAATGTTCTGAGCTTGTTTTATTTAAAACTGCAGTTCACAGCTGGTCACGTTTTTCTCTCTAGATTTTTTAAAACTGAGGTAGCTGTAATTAGCTTTTATCTATTTAAGATATATAAATTATGTTATCAGAATGTGTGTTGTGTGGGTAAAAATGTTACAATAATATAATTTGGGAAAATGGATGCCTGTCCATCAGGATTGCATCTGGCTGAGCCAGTTTTTTTATCATGGTCAGCTCTGTATAGCTGTACCTAGAGTACATGGTCATTTGTTCAGTTAGAAATTTTTGTTCCTGAAGGTGCAAATATGAATTGAATAGTCTGTTGTTTGAGACTGTGGCTTTAAATACCATAACTCTTTATACTTTGTTGAATTTTGACACACTATCTTTGCAGAATAATATAATATTTAGAAAAAAGATGTCTGTCCATTTACTGTTTTTGAATATGAAGGAAGGGAGAAAAAGAAATATCAAAAAACAATTGTACAGGGGGTTCAAAAAAATCTGGAACCATAGTACTTCAACATATTTTCCATGCGCTGTCCCTGTAATTGAACACAAGTTTGGATTAAAAGCAGGACTGACTCGACCTTCTCAGCTTTGACAGCACCATAATTAGTCATGTACTTGAAATTAAGCTGCAAATAATTTATGGTTCCAGACTTTTCAGACACCCTGTATGTATAGGTGTAAGGCCAACTAAGTGTCCTTTGTGGGTGCATGTTAATTTCTGTGTATGTGTTGCTGAAATTAAAAACTTTTCTACTGCAAAATTTTATATCATAATTATTTTGTTATGCTGTAGCATCAAAATGATTTTTAAAAGCCAATTTTCAGAGTATTGTTTGAGTTGATTTATGATGATAAAAAATGTTACATTTTAAAGAAAAATGCACATGCAATATGCATGTTTGGACATGTTTTGTTGAGTTCTGAGAATTCAAGTGCAAAAGCATGGATTACTGATTCAGACTTTTCAAAGAGGGCTGTTAAAAAGTCATTCTGTTGTTAACAAGTGCATAATCAGGGATGACTAATGGAAAGCTTTGAAGGTGGGGTGAGTACTTACAATATCAGCATTGTCATAGATGGATTTTAGTTTTAAAAGAATACTTAGAAAGCTGATATCTTAGTGGACAAAATCAATTTTTTTTGTTTTAGGTAAGAATGCAAATTGAGTGAAATACCACATCTCTGTATATTTTCATGAATTTTGACAAATTATTTTTATTTTTTAGATTAAAAAATGAAACTTTCTTTATTTTGGGTAATATAGATTTCTTTTTTTTACACTCCAGTTATGGATTGGATTTTTTTTATTATTATAACTATTTCTCTGGGTACTAAAATAAAAGTTAATTTTGATTGAAGATATTTTTTACCATTAGGTGTTTGATCAAGAATTGGATGCACTAGAAATAGAAACTGTTCAAAAAGAAACCATTCATCCAAGGAAGTCTTACAAAATGAACAGTTCTTGTGCCGACATTTTGTTGTTTGCTGCTTACAAATGGAATGTGTCAAGGCCATCCCTTTTGGCTGACTCTAAGTAAGTATTTCATTATAACGTTTTGAATAAAAAGAAAAGAAATCGTACGTCAGTATATCTAAGAACGTAATTCATCTGGTTCTTATCTTCAAGACTGATCAGAACATCACAGTAAAAACAATAAATCATGGTGATTATTACATATTTGGAATTAGATTGTTTTTCAGGTTGCAGTGTCATATACCCATCTGTAAGAATGGAACTACTTCCTTCAAATTTCTCTTTATCCCTGACTAATTCTTTTCCATTAGTTTATTACTAATTGTAATGTTTTTGTGTGATTAAAGTATTCCATGAATGTAAAATTAAGTCAAACTTTATTTGAACATCAGTTTTTAAAATTATATGAAGTATGTTTATTGTCATGGATTTTCCAGAGACACCATGGATGGTACCACAACACAGAAGTATTGGATAGATGTGCAGCTTCGATGGGGTGACTATGACTCTCATGACATAGAACGTTATGCCAGAGCCAAGTTTTTGGATTACACAACTGACAACATGAGTATCTATCCATCACCAACTGGCTTATTAATTGCTATTGACTTGGCTTACAATCTCCACAGGTAAATTGAAGAGATTCAACTTTAAACATTGTTTATTAGAAGTGTTCATATCTGACCATCTAGCTATAAAAGACAAGAAAAAACTGATTCCAATCTTTTGGTGACCATACAGCTTGCATTCATGAGGAAAATTACACTTCCTACCACCCAATAGTAAGAAAAAACAAAACCTTTATTCCAATAACTGATGCCAGAGCTTAGTAAATGACAACTAATAAAAGACATAGAAGACATTTTTTTACCATGAGGTGTTTAATCAAGTATTGGATGCACTAGGAGTAGAAACTGTTCAAAAAGAAACCATTCTTCCAAGGAAGTCTTACAAAATGAACAGTTCTTGACACTTCTTTGACTATACATCTTACGTTGATTAGGAATAATTATGCTGACACAAATCATTTAGGAAAAAGGATGTTGATAACAAAGTGTTCACCAAAATGTCTAGATAATAGTTTTTTGTAATTTTACTACTGGTTGATGTAAAATATGAATGTTTCTAGTAATAGCTTAACCAAACCAAATAACATACAAGGTATTATAAATATTGGTTTTATTTGTTTCTAACATTCAACTTCTGTTGTAAGATTTTGTTTTTGAATGGTTGTTTTTCTGCAAGATTTTTCAGTGAAAAAATGTGATAGTGAGCACGTTACTAAAGGTTTAGTGATGTATTTAGAACAGAAAAGAAAAATATAATCATTGTTCAGTTTGACCTGTTAGTAAAAATCTCAAATTAATTTCTTTGCTCATACAGTTTTTTGATTGAAACATTGATTTTTGTAAGAATTTTTGATTTTTATTTTGTAGTGCATATGGCAACTGGTACCCTGGATGCAAACCTCTCATTCAACAAGCCATGGCTAAAATCATGAAAGCTAATCCTGCTCTCTATGTGCTACGAGAAAGAATTCGAAAGGGGTTGCAGCTGTACTCCTCTGAGCCAACTGAACCATATCTGTCTTCTCAGAATTATGGAGAACTGTTTTCTAATCAGATCATTTGGTTTGTGGATGACACTAACGTATATCGTGTAACCATTCATAAGGTAGGAATGTGTTTATTGAAACTGCTACAATGAAGTTAATGTAATGACATGTTTTTCATTTTGAGGATGTAACATTTCAAACGTTTCTAATACATTTATTAATACCAAATATGGATTCCTCATTTTAAGTATCTTAATTGTTTTAACTTTTTGACTTTTATCACTTCAAGCTTTGGTAATGTTAATGAAATGTGTCACAAATGTTTTAGTTTGTTTGAAGTTTTTTATTTCAAGGGAGTTGTAGAATCTTCTTCAATAAAAAAAAAAGGCATAAGAACCCTAAAAAAGATAAGTCTGGGAAAGATTTGACTTGTTTTATTAAAATGGTTACTAATGCCATATTAACTAACTTTAAGAACAAATACCCATACACATTTGTAAGTATTCTTGTTTAGGCTATAAATTGAGGTCAGTTTATGACATGTCACAGTAGTACAGTTTGTTGATGACTACTACTACATGTTTAGGACAGTTGCATGCACTTGACCATTTATATCCTGTGTGATGCTCAATGTCACATGGCTTGGTAAGAGTGCTATATGAAAATTTTCTCATGCACCCTGCTCTGACAATAGATTCAGAATCAGGGCTATCAGTGAAAGACAAGTACTTAGTACTTTATCAACACATTTTTGAATCTTGAGTTTATTAACCCATTAACTGCGGATGACTGATATTTCCGTCATTGAAGTTCTATAGCTCAGCTGTGAATGATGGAAATATCTGTCAATCGCACACATATATAACTATAACTCTATGCGAATGACGATAATTACTGTTTTATTGTGATTGATGGCAGCTCAATTTTATCTGCGAGTCAGAAAACGGCAACTGAGCTGCTCCTGCAGCATTTAATGGGTTAAAGTTCATAAATATTTTCGTTCACTATTATGAATGTAGGTGATTTTTTTATTTGCTTTCCAAGTTATTCAAGAACTTAATATAAATGCTTGTTTTTGTTTAGTTTTCTCAGTCTTGTTCAGAATTGTGTGATAGGCTTATTTTATTATAAACCAAAGTTACATTAAAAGAGTAAGTATTAAGAGCTTGTACTGAAATGAAATTGGGAGTACATTTTAAATTCTTTTTCATCTCTTCTACTTAATTAGGTAGGTATATAAATCTATCTACAGTATTCATTTTAAAACTTGTTTGAAGCATTTGTGTTGAATTAGATGTTTAAAAATCTGTGTTTTTTCCTTTCTTTCAGACTTTCGAAGGTAACTTGACCACTAAGCCCATCAATGGAGCCATCTTCATCTTCAACCCCAGAACTGGACAGTTATTCTTGAAGATCATTCACACATCGGTTTGGGCTGGACAAAAACGTCTGGGTCAGGTATGTTTTTTCTTCTGCATTAAAAAGTGATTGTATGAGGTTACTTTTTATTTTCATCATGGAGGATATGTTGAATTTATTTGTGTTTTTGTTAGTACAACAGTGTTTGACAATAAACTTAATGATAAATTCTAACTTACGCTTACGTACTCCTGATTGAAAACTAAAACAATATTTGAACTTCTGATGTTTACCCAGTAGTAAGAACACTAATATGTAGAGTGTTGGCATACTTATAATAATAATAAAGATCCAAGCTAAAAATACTTGATTTTGGCTTTTTTAGGTGTGCAAGATATGTAAAAAAATATAGAATAAACAACTTTGTATAAAGAAAACATTTATGACTGAGTTTGCAATTATTAATAATGAACAAGTAATATTTATGTTATGACTTTTTTTTTCTATTTGTATACTTTATATCTGAACTGTACAAAGTGGATGTTTTTGTAATTTTTTTTAACTGCCTTTACTTTTGTATAAGTTGTATACAAAATTCTGTACCACTGATTCTGGCAACCATAAATAATAGATTTTGCTCTAATTTATATAAAAAGTATACTCTTATTATTGTGGTTATTTGTTACTTGATTGATAATTTAAATAATTTTGTATCACAATATTAGCTTGCTAAGTGGAAGACTGCAGAAGAAGTGGCTGCTCTCATTAGATCCCTACCAGTAGAAGAACAGCCCAAACAGATTATTGTAACCAGAAAAGGAATGTTAGATCCTTTGGAAGTAAGTGTGTTTATAATCTGATATGTACTTTTATCTAGTGACTTATTTAAGTGTTCCAGCTTTTCCCATAGGTTTTTAATCTGATGTATCACTTTTCTAGTTTCATATAGATAGGTACATCTATTGAAATTACCATACATTTTGTCTTTTTTTTGTTTGCTTACACTTGTACATTTAACGTATTTTCCAGACTTTATGTTGATTTAACTTTTCTAATAGGACTTTATTCATAGGTGCATTTGCTGAGTTTTCTAAACATTATTTATCACTCTGTTAATAGATGCATCTTCTGTTTAAACTTTGCAGGTACATCTGTTGGACTTTCCAAACATTGTAATCAAGGGAAGTGAATTGCAGCTCCCATTCCAAGCGTGTCTAAAGGTTGAAAAATTTGGTGATTTGATTCTTAAAGCCACAGAGCCCCAGATGGTTTTGTTCAACTTGTATGATGATTGGCTGAAGACTATTTCATCATACACGGTAAATGGAAAGTTTTTTGTTCAACTAGGTTTATAAAAAAAACATATAATATACATCTGGTTGGAGCAAGTGTTGAGTGTCTATTGTTATAGCAAATTT
>NW_013665974.1:158287-168285 GCF_000517525.1 Limulus polyphemus | reverse complement strand
AATATACATCTGGTTGGAGCAAGTGTTGAGTGTCTATTGTTATAGCAAATTTATAAAAAAAAACAATATACATCTGGTTGTAGCAAGTGTTGAGTGTCTATTGGTATAGCAAATTTATAAAAAAACAATATACATCTGGTTGGAGCAAGTGTTGAGTGTCTATTGTTATAGCAAATTTATAAAAAAAACATATAATATACATCTGGTTGGAGCAAGTGTTGAGTGTCTATTGTTATAGCAAATTTAGTAGCCGAGGTAGAATAATTCAAGCCCATTATTTTTTATTTCTTGAGCAAAAATGTTAGGAGTGCAATATATGAAAAGCAAGAAGTATATAAAATCATGGCTAAAGCTAAAAAAAAGAAGATAAATTGTACAATTCTTCAGATCCAGGGTTATGTTAAAGTCTGAATTCATGTAATACTCATTACTGTCAAATGAAGCTTTTTATTTCAATGGAATCTGTTTTTTATACATGTTGCAAGTCTGTTTTTCAGTAGAATCTGTTTATTATACATGTTGCAAGTCTGTTTTTCAGTAGAATCTGTTTATCATACATGCTATCTTGTAGGCCTTCTCTCGACTGATCCTGATCTTACGTGCTTTGCATGTGAACAATGAAAGAACCAAGGTTATCTTGAAGCCTGATAAAACCACTATCACTGAATCTCATCATATTTGGCCGTCGCTGTCTGATGAGGAGTGGATCAAAGTGGAAGTACAACTGAAGGACTTGATTCTTGCTGACTATGGCAAGAAGAACAAGTGAGTATTTGAAATAAGTAGGCTCTAACTATCCTATAGAGTAAGTACTATTACATTACTATGGGATGGACGTACTGAAGGTTTTGTCAGTTGGGTGTTTTATATTTTTTTAGTTATTCAAACTGAACATTAAATGTTTTATAGGTAAAATGTTCTATTTTTTGTGACATGTCTTGACTAATGATCCTGGAACAGAACTTTTGGTAAACTTTGAATCAGCATCATCAACCCTCTTGTCAATGAACCACTTATTCACTGAAATTACATTACATAAACTTTAGATGTAATAATTAAATTGGTGTGTGTGTACTTTAGTTTTGTTGGCATTAATTTAGTGCACTAGTTTTTTGTTACAAGATTTATCAGTGTGAACAATAGTGGTGACCTATAGTAATGGAACAGTTACATTTCCACAGTGTTTATGTACAGAAACCTGTCATCTTGGTAGGGATTTAAACTTGCATGAACTTGTAGTTGTGCAATGGCTCAAATGATATTGTAAAAAAACAAAAACAGGCCTCAGTATTACTTTATTTACCCTTTGAGGTTTATGCACAGAAGTAACTAGTTACTTAGCAGATTTGGAATATTGACCCTTTCCAGGCTGGTGACCATCTTTCAGGTGTTCAGTGGGCACATCCATATCAGATTTCAAAATTTAAATAAATTTTAACTTTATTTCAATAAATATTTTCTCAAAAATGTTTTAGAATTGACTTATCATTTTGTGATATTTATTTCATGTAATTTGCAAAGACAAATGAAAAAAATGTTCAAACTTGCAAATTGCACATCTTGGAGGAGTCTCGTCTGTAAACAATGCACTTATAGACCATTTTTTGTTAATTTTTCTGCTAAACCCAAAGCATAGGTTTGTATTTTATAAGCAGCTATCATCTCTTGAGAACACAATTCAATGTTTTATTTCTTACAAATTCTTCTCTGAGTTTTATTAGTATAGCTTTTCAGCTCCCACTCTTTTATAACCTCACAGCAGGTAATGAACAACTAGTACTTTCAAAATACCTACAAGTAAAATGTAAATACTATTAGATTTGAAACTGGTTATGACAGTGTAGATCGAATAAAGTAGTGTGAGTAGTAATATATGGTTTTGTAAGAAAATGACAGAACCTAGCTTACACAGAGAAGAACAAGTAATGTTGTGGGAAGTTAAGATGACCTAGGAAAATTTTTATATAGTTCCTTTAGACAAACCAGCATTTTGTGTTAAGTCGTATCTGCTCACGAGTTATGAAAAGACATCAAGTATGCCTTATTAGATTCAGGGAGTATGATAAGCAATAGCAAAATATTTGAATATTGTGGTGACACAGTTGACCCCAATTCTTAATGCTGAATATTATTGGTAAGTTTATATTCAAACAAATAAATTATAATTTATTGAAAATAAAGTATATTTATTATATGTAAACTGATATGAGCAAAAATATCATAACCTGTTGTTACCTATCACCATTTTGAAAGGTTAGGTCCAAGGTCACTGTTAAATATGTCAAGCTTCCATGATGTTTTTTTATAGCCAGTAGTGGTAACTACTATAACTGGCAAAATAAACGTATTAATGAATATCAATCAATTTGAAATGTTAATATGATTAAAAAAAACTGAAATTCTAAAACAAGAGAGAAATTTGTTCAAAGTAGATTTTTGAAATTTCACAGTATAAAAACAACAAAATCAAGTTGTGTAAATTTTTTAACCTAATACTAGATGCTATTTAGAACGTTTGTTCTAAGGTTCATACAATTTGGTTGAGTATTTACACGTGAACAGGAAAAATCAAATGTTGTCAGTGATACAACAGTAGTCTGGAAGTAGTAGGATTTTCTCAGCACTTGTAACCATTTTGTGCTTGTTATAGATTTCATGCTATAACTTTTAAATTAGTAAGCGTATCTTCGTAAAATGTTGCATGTTATCAGTAAACAGTACAAGGCTTTCATATGCAAAATATCAGATTTTTTTAAAATTAATTTTTAAGATTTTTTAAGTAATGTTTTTCTCATGTTTTGACTATCCAACATACAAAGTAATTTTGATTCTAAGATTAAAAATACTTTTATGCATCAGAAAATTTTCAAATTTCACATGCAAAATCTTTATAACCTCCAGATAATTATCAAATGCTTTTTTTTAGAAAAAAAACTATTTTATCTGTATGTGGGTTTGGTCGATTTGACTGACCTCATAATGATCATAAAAAAATTAGGAAATAAATACAAATTATGCCTTTTCTTTGTTCTAGAATGACTACAAATTATAACACAAACACAAATGCTTAGTCTAAATAGCTTAAATCTCATAACACTTCTTTTTTATTTGGCTTACTGAGATAAGTCTTTATAGCTTTTGTTTCCAATTAATGAAGTTTAAAATATTAACATTATTAATTTTTTATAAATATTCTAATTATTCTTGAGTTATTTTGAGAATAAAATAATTGTATTAATTTGCTTAGTTTACACAATTATATATCTGGTTGCTGATGCTAGGCTGGGCTTGCAGTTGTCTGTCCTGTTGTTTTAGTCTTTTGATCTCCACTTCAATCCCTTCTTATTTAAATAGAAATTTAGAAAAAACAATTGTAATAATAAATATTTAAGTAAAGTAAAATAAATAAATTTCATAAAAATAAAATATCTAAAAAACGTGGTAGTAGGCTGCTGCTGACTGGCTGCTTCCCTGTGGTAGGTGGTTTGAAATTAGGGACAAAACCACATTACGTGGAGTGTGCACTGACAAACGTGCAGCAAAAGGACTAATTGGAGGGAGAAAAATATGTGCTTTGGCCAGTGTTATAAGCTAGTATGTAACCATAACCTGATGATTCCCCAACTTGAAAACAATCTACCTTTTTTCATACACTGGTTTTAAATAATAGTCTATAAATGAATACTCCTTAACTCGAGTCAATATTTAGCATTCAAGTAACCATTATTAATTTCAAATTAAGGAATTGTACATACATTTAAAACTCAAGCTGCTAGCAAATTTAAAACTTTGCTCCAGTATTTTCGCACAGAAAAATTTCTGAATTAAGGGTGGTTAGTGTTATGTTATATAACAGTTTTGAACTGGAAACTGAAATGACTAGGGAATTTTAATAACTCTTACCTAACTTTAATTGAGATTTGTTGCTAATGTATGGGACAAATGCTGGTGTGAAACTAATCTATAATAGCAATAAATATAAAAGTTGACCTTGTGTGACATTTGTTATTAACAGTGATGTATGAAAACTAACCACCAGCTTCTGTGCAAGGAGAAGGGAAAGAAAATTCTGTCATGCAACTAGTGTTGTATAGATGATGGAAATCCATTGGTCCAAGTTTTTATATTATTTGTAATTTTTACAAAAATGCACCCCTTATTGGTTTTTAAATATAACACATGATCAAATATTATGTTTTCATTTAACTTTAAATAAGATATTTTAAAATTATTTTACACTTAAATATTAATAAATGAACAAGTTAAAGCATGGCAGATTTTCAAAATTGAAAACCAAGAAGCTAAAGTTTGTTAATTATGTTGTGTTTCATGTTATCTCAAGCCACTGTCACTCTGAAGCTTCCATTATTGTAACATTCGAACAATAAATTTATCGGAATACCATAAATTATGTGTGCTTAGAAATGAACAAATTTTATATTTGCTTATGCTTATTTATTGTTCAGTTTTCTATATATAAAGAAACATGCAACATGAATTATTTATAAAATAAAATATTTAGATATTGAAACAATTTGAAATTGTTTATTGACTGATTTTCTGTGTTGCAGTGTAAATGTAGCTTCCCTGACACAATCTGAAGTCAGAGATATCATCCTGGGTATGGAAATTTCAGCTCCATCAGCACAGCGACAACAGATTGCTGAGATTGAGAAGCAGACTAAAGAGCAGTCTCAACTCACAGCCACTACCACACGTACAGTCAACAAACATGGTGACGAGATCATTACTTCAACAACCAGGTAAATTTGTTTTACTGAGTCCAGAAGTGCAACCACTGTTAAAATATTGAGCAATAGTGACTTTACATTGTAGAGAACTTTAAAGATAGTAACATTTAATTTTGGAGTTAGTGTACAAGTTATAAAATATTTCCATTGGGTTTTTGCAGCAATTATGAGACTCAAACCTTCAGCTCTAAAACAGAGTGGCGAGTACGAGCTATTTCTGCAACAAACCTCCACCTTCGTACCAATCATATTTATGTTTCATCAGACGATATCAAGGAGACCGGATATACCTACATTCTACCCAAAAATGTTCTTAAAAAGTTCATCATCATTTCGGATCTTCGTACTCAGGTATGATGTGTGTGATGCAAGTGACTTTAATATAAGGTGTTTGATGTTTAAATCAAGTGTCAGGCTCGAGTAAATATCTTGTTTCACATAGATGTTTTTCAGTTCGAATATTTGGCTGTTACTTGTATACTAGTTTCAGAACTTTTTCTTGTAGTCAATTTGATAATAGCTTATAACTGAAATCTCAAGTTAGTTGTTATACTCAGAAGTAGATTTTAGTACTTACAAGAAGTTACCTGTGGATATCAACATTTTAAGATATATGAGAAATGTTAGGGTTCTTGTGACCAGATGTGAATACATTTGTCCAATTTAGATTGCAGGCTACCTGTATGGTGTCAGTCCTTCAGATAACCCTCAAGTAAAAGAAATAAGATGCATTGTGATGCCACCCCAGTGGGGCACCCACCAGACAGTTCACCTTCCAAGTGTTCTTCCCCAGCATGAGTACCTGAAGGAGATGGAACCTCTAGGATGGATCCACACTCAGCCTAATGAACTTCCACAGTTGTCTCCCCAGGACATTACAACTCATGCCAAAGTTATGGCTGACAATCCCCAGTGGGATGGTGAGAGAACTATAGTCATCACCTGCAGGTATATATGTATAGTGATGCAAGTTTAATAGTCTATGTCGTAGTGATCTCTGATACCAGTTTATTAGATGATAAAAATACTTTGAAAATGAAGAGTGACACAACACAATTTTTTTCAAAGTGAATTGTTCAAAGAAAGGTTAGGACTGAATTCAACTCACTAAACATTAGCTGAAGCAAAAACTTGTTGTTTATACACATTAAATCCAAAAAGTTGTGCAATGATACTTTGATTTAAAAAGTTCCATTTTATAGAAGAATATATATTTTTTTACCGTTTTGTTTTATGTTTATTCTTATTGAAAATAATGCGATTAAACTAATTTTTGTTTTTTGTTCTGTTACCAGCTTCACGCCTGGTTCCTGCTCTTTGACAGCATACAAGTTAACACCTAGTGGATATGAATGGGGAAGACAGAATACCGACAGGGGAAATAATCCTAAGGGTTATCTCCCTTCCCATTATGAGAAAATGCAAATTTTGCTGTCTGATCGTTTCTTGGGCTTTTTCATGGTCCCTAACCAAGACTCTTGGAACTACAACTTCATGGGTAAATGCCTTACCTTTGTACAAATGTGAAAGATGCATCTCTGTAGTAGTTGTTGCTGAGTTAACTTTAATATTAATTTAAGGTGTAAGCTTGTATAGAAATACCAGTGTTAAATGATATATTGAATGTTTTAGTTGAGATCCATGCTATAATTACAATAGTTCCCCACAAAAAAATTAAGTCCCCTTCCCACAAAAAATAAAATTCCTTAGTTTTCTGAAATAAATAAGTAAATAAATATTGTTTTTTGTTGCTTTTCTCTGAACTTATTATCTATATAATTAAAAGAGTAATGTATGTGTATTTATGGGAAGCATTTTAATCTTCATTAACCCTCTCTCTCTACTACGAGTAGATCAAAGTGTGCATGTCATGACCTTTTAGAGAGTTAGATTCAAAATTTAAAAAAGCTACTGTATTTTCAACGTATTCAAATAAACTTGGCATTGAAACATAGATAATAAATAACAGTTTAATATTATATAGGTTTTAATTTCTTAATTTTAAAAATTTAATGACATTTGTTCACTACATTTTGCTGATCCTTTGTTTTTAAACACCCCTGACAGGCATATTGAGTTCAATGTAAACTACTTACTTGAGTATAAATATTAATAAGGCAAAGTAATTTTATAGCTTCAATCATCTCTGTTTATGGATACATAAAATAGAAAGTCAGACCCATTTACCGTGCCTGTGTGTGACATCCTTTTTTCACAAATTATCAATAATGTTTGCTATTAAATAATTTATAATCAATAGAAAGAACAGTTTTTAATTTACTGACTAACATATAATACTACACTACAGAATTCTAGTTATTCTTTCTACAGTATGAAAGTTCCTATTGCTTAGTTTATATCAAGTAGCTAAGGGATTTGGGTTAGATTATGGGATATAATGAAAGTTTTTCATGAGGTATGCCTGCAAGTAGTAGGTGCATTGTGTCATTCAATATGGTAATTTCAGGTGCATGTTTGCCAAGTGATTTGCATCTCTGGATTTAGTTAGACATGGTTCAAAGGGCAGTAAAACAGTTGTAGTTTCCTGTTAGAATCTCCAGTAATTGTAGAAAGAAAAATGGTTGATTTAGACTTATTTCGTATTTTTTTATGGTGGTTACAAGGTAAGTCAAAGCAACCAAGCCCATTTAGAGATACAGAGAAAGTAACAGATAAAATATAAAGTTTTACTGAAGAAAAAGGTTTGATATTCATTTAGGAGGTTTTTGAGGTTATGCAAATTAAATTCAAAAACTGTAAGATTAACAAAAATATTTATAATATTAACATGAAAATCACCTTACACTCAAACTAGTCAACGTGCTGACTCCTTATATTTACGAACATATCTTTAGTAAAAATACTTAATAAAAAAAAAAAAATTTTTTTTTGTAATATTTACTAAAAGATTGCTAAACTTTGTAAAGATGCATTAAGTACTTTCAAAGTTATAGTATGTATATTTTCATGGTAGTTACAATATGTAGAATACACGAGCCTGTGTTCATAGGATTAAATTATGAAAAATGCAGTTAGGAGTAGGGAAGTGTGGACGACTTCACCACATGTGTAGGGGTGGGGTGAGTGTAGATTATGCATTGCAAAAGGAAAGGTATTTGAAAATGTCACTATATCTGGTGTCTCTAACTAGATAAGTCAATCAGTTTGTCATTTTGATCAGAACATTCAGTTCAAAATGTCTTTTGTACTAGACGTGCTTGATGGGTATTGTGTTGTGGAATAGGTTTAACCCACTTAGGTCTAATTTTGAATTCATCAAGATGCCCAGCATGGCCATCAGGTTGTTCAGAATTCTACATCCCTAATTTATATGTGAGTAGTCTAAGCAGGTCACTTAACGATTTTAATTACTTTAAGTACACTGCATGTTCTTTACATTTTATATATTTTGTGCATTCAGATACAAAATAGTATAACCAAAAGAATGTTTCATACACAAATCACGAGCTTACTCTGTAGTTTTAAGTTATAAAAAGATTGTGATTGAAATTGTTAAAAATAGAACTACTGCATAATATTTTAGTCTTGTTGATTTTGTTCTCTCCACAAAACTAAAGAAGAGCTATATGTTGGGTTAGTTATCGGGTCAGTTCATTGGGTGATATGGTTCACTGGTGTGTTTTATTTGAAATGTTTTTTTCTGTCTGTATTTTGAGAATTTTTGCTCTTCAAAACTTTTTTTTTGACCATGTTTTCTCTTGATTTTTCAGGTGTAAGACATGACCCAGCAATGAAGTATGACTTGCAACTGTCTAACCCTAAGGAGTTTTACCACGAGATCCATCGACCCGCCCACTTCTTGAACTTCAGTAATATTGAGGAAGGCGAGAATATAGGGGCTGATAGGGAAGATTTGTTTGGTTAATACACACACATGATATTTGTTGTTTTTATGCAGTTGTATCCTGCTGAATGTAAAAGTAGCACTAAGTAACACTTGAGTTGGACATCAATCTTGAATGTACAGATCAAACAAACTTATATAAAGATGGTACGAGTTGTTTCTTAATACTGTGTCAAGAAATAAATTTTCTGTTTTAATTATCTGCTAGTGAAGTTTAAATAATTTAGGTATTAAAATGAGAACATTGGTTATTTTGTCTTGTAAACCTATCGTCTTCAGACCTGCATTTTTTTTACTTACACGTCCTGAGTAAGATACGGGTTTTAGCCCACCAACATCTTTTTCTTACATTACTATTAGCTAGTTCATGGATAGGAAGCTTGCATATGTTTTAACCTAAGAACAGAAACCTGCTGACTTTTTAAATACTGTTGGTAAACAAGATTTGTGTGAGAAAATGACTATATATTTTAGTTAGACTAGCTTTGATACCTACACTGTCAGACATGTAGTAGGGTGTTTTTTTAAGTAATGTTAATAATGTAATTTCATTACATGCACTGCCAATAGACTTGTGGGCAGGTTGTAGCCCACAACGCTTATCCATTGGTAGGAATGGGGTTTTAAATTCTCATTGAGTGGTTAGTTTGATCAGAGTGCTTTATGATTTGCTCCAAATTGGAAGCTCTGGAAATGATGTATAGAATATGTAGTTATTCAAATTCAATTATTCTCTGCAGGGCAGGTGTACGTAGTTTGTTTAGAAAACTTGTTTTTCTTTAGCTCATCATTTAACTTGGATATGTTTTGAGGCAGAAAGTTTAGTGAACTTTGATATATCCAGTTAAAATAATTTTTTTGCAAGTATTCATTGGATGATATATACTTGTTTTGCATAAATATATTTGTTTTTTTTAATTATGGATACATATAGATGTATACATTGTTTACTCATGGCAACTTTTAATTTTTTACTTCTGTAAGAGATAAATCAGCAGAAAGACATCTGTTCATAATCTGTAGCTTGAATGGGTTGGCTGATTACACTAGCTTCTGGCAATAAAGGATGTAAAGAACTGTGTTATGTTAACTGAAGATTGGAGATGTTATGACAAACAATTATTGCTTGTCTCCTCTTCCATTAAGTATCAGTCTACCCAGTTTACTTGAAGACCATTTTTTTTAACATTAAGTTTTCTATGCATGCAGAATTCAGATATTGGTGTGTGTTGATATTCTTTGTTTTCAGTAATCAAGTAAAGAAAGTTTAATTTCTATAAAACTGTAGCTTATCAGGTGATATATATATGTGTGTGTGTGTGTGTGTGTGTGTGTGTGTGTGTGTATATATATATATATATATATATATATATATATATATA
>NW_013665974.1:152042-157815 GCF_000517525.1 Limulus polyphemus | reverse complement strand
GTGTGTGTGTGTGTGTGTGTGTGTGTGTGTGTGTGTGTATATATATATATATATATATATGTCCATTGAAACTGTTACAGTAGTTTAGCATTTGACACTGTTTCCTGAATAATGATATTGTAATATTTTTATTGTTGAAGCACATTTTATAGTTGGAAAACACACTTTATAAGAATGTAGTGGTGTGGTGGTGGTACAAGTATTTGCTATGATACAATGTTTACTTTTATATAAATGAATTGCAAAAAAAATCATAATCGGTCAACATTGCACTACCTTCAGAGTTGACTCGCAGAGGTTTATGTCAGTCTTTTCTGAGAATGGATACTTTTAAAGTGAGATTTCTAGAGCTAAAAGACAAAAATGTTGGAAAATGGAGCCTTCAATATTTTCCTTGGAAACAAAAGTTTCTCAGCAGTGTGTTTAGAACAACAATGGACTTAATACCACAAATCAGCCAATAGAAGCAACACCCTCATCATCAAAGTGAGGACTATGGTTATGAAGAGAGAACTGTCTGATCCTTCCTAAGCTATTGTAATGAAATTGTGCATATTTTATATCATTAACAAGGTAATGAACAAAAGTTATATAGGTTTGGCATTATCTAGCCATACCTTGAAATCACTAGCTGTTCATAGAAAAATAGTCAAAGAAATTGGAATCATAACATCCTGATATGCTTAAATTTGGTCTTGGAAAGTTTATCAAAGTGTGTGGTCTGAATTTGATCCTGCCATCTTTCAAAGAAGCTTGTTATGATGAAATTGTAGTGTTTAATCATGGGTCATCAGCCTGTGCACAAGCAGTGACAGAGGAAGTAGTTCCAAGCATAGCATGGGAGCTCTTTATAAAATATTAACCGTTAATAGTTCTGTATATGATAATGTTGTCATGTCTTAAAATGCATTTGGCAGTTATGGAATGGACTTCACCCAAATTTTGTACAAGTTGTAAAGCTTATCCTTTCTAATTGTTTAGTATGATTTATTTTTTCTAATTGTGCACATTCTTGTATATGACAGGAATGTGTCTTTTGAATGCTGTAATGAGGGAGCTTAGTGTAGGATGTTTACAGTTAGACATGGAAGAGTTGTTTGTTTCATTCACTGGTGGAAAACATTCAGTATAAGCAATACT
This sequence comes from Limulus polyphemus, assembly GCF_000517525.1. NCBI lineage: Eukaryota > Metazoa > Arthropoda > Merostomata > Xiphosura > Limulidae > Limulus > Limulus polyphemus. The sequence continues at coordinate 156,675 of NW_013665974.1, read as the reverse complement.
CCAGTGGACTGGTTGGCTGACTTATCTGTTCGGCGGAAATATAACTATTGATTAATTCGTAATTGCTTATGGTTAACACGTGAAAAACCTATTATTGATACAGATGGAAACTACAGAAACAATTCAAATAAAGGAGAAATTTACATATAAACTATATATATATGATTAGATATGAAGTTAGTAATTTTGACTGAATAATATTAACAGTGAAAGCACAATCAATTATATTATTTTAGAATGAAACATTCAAAATTATATCTTAAAACCTACTATCTCAACTCAGCTAGATATATCATTAATTGTTGCAGATAAATGAATTAAATACAGGCATGATGCATTTTAGTAATATTACTGAGCTAAAATAAAATAAAGACTTGAGGTAGCCTAGTTTATTAGCTGGGCTACCTGATTTTTGCAAGGACAGGATAATTTTTGTACTTTTTTTTTTTTTTGGTAGCAGGTATACACAAGATACTCACTTCCCATACTCTTACTAAATGTCATTCTTTAAGGGATAACTTTTCAACTAGCAGTAACCATTGCTTTTACTTATAAAAAAAGCTTTTGCTACATTTTATGGGATTAATGATTGGCATATGTAAAGATGGCTGAAATTTTTAGTTGGAATGTAGTAACCAGTTTTTAATTTCAAACTCTACACATTGTGTATAAACTTTTGATGAGTCTATAAAAACAAAGTATCAGTATTAACTGGAACTGATTTATTTCACAGATTTATTGCAGCTAAAGATGTTGAATCAAAAATACAACCTTTTGAATTTCTAAGAAACCACGAGTGAAAACACAGGAGAATTTTATAATATTTCAACCAAACTTGTTTTGGTTTCATTCTCTAAGGACTATCATACAATACTAAAAGCCAAGTGTTAATAAAAGCTTGATTGTTTAAGAAGTTGTCTATTAAAGTAGTAGTTAAGTAGTTTTTACAATCAGTAGTATTCAGGTACATAGCAGTTTTGAGAATATAGCTATTCAAGTACGTTGTTTTAGTTGAAAAAACAAACTAGCTTTTAAATAGTGAAAATCAATTCAAACTAATCTGTTTTTTGTTATAAAAAAAAATCACAAACTGTAGATATTTTCCACATGTTAAATAAACAAACATTTGTATTATACAGTCACTGTTAAACAATGTTCTACAACAAACTGACAGAAGGACAGAGTAGCTTAGTGTTTTAAGGTTTCATTTTCACTAACTGTTTTCTTGGACTCTGAATGAGAAAGAACTTGTGTATTTTAAGCTATTATTTGCTAATCATTGACTTCATTATTATTTTAATGAGTATTTTTTAGACACAAATATTTACATAAAAGAAAATTAAGTTTAGTGGTATTTAAAAGGCATCCAACTCAAATCTTTTTGTGGGAATGTTGTCAAGCAGTCTTTACATCACTATAGAAGCTTACCTTTTTTTTTTATCCACCTGTACTTCAGTACAATAAACAGCTATCTGCATTTGCAAAGGACAGTCTATAATGTTTAATGTACAAAGTATCATTTGGTAACTTTCTTTGTACATAATGGGTGCAAAGTGTAGCTGTGGAGACTAGTTACTTTATGTTGGAAATAAACATTTTTTCACTTAGCATGTGTTAATTCTAAGTCTAGTTGCAATCACATGTCTTCTCTACAATGACAATAGTTATTTGTTGTACCAAATGGGTATTGGAATCTTTGTGGACCCTCCCTGACTTCCTTGTCTTGTTCTAAGTTGTATTTTTGGAGAAGGCTGGGTGTAGTTGGGTCTTCGGTTTGGACGATGCTCAGAATTTGGAGAAGAGGTCATGGCTGTTGTTGAAGAGATACTGTCAGTTGGAGCTTGAATTTCTAGTTCACCGAGGTCTTCCTTTAGTTTTTTGTCTTTATAGCTATCTATAAATTTCTGCATTTCCTTGAGGAACTGATGATCAGTATATAAATCAATGTCCTTCAGAAGTGTATGCATCTTGCTAGCTACGAAGACTGTTTTAGTGGGATACGTATTTGGAAGGCTGGATTCTGTGCTTCTGATCTTCAGGTTTGTAATAGTTTTATAGGGAGATAGAGCTGTGCTTCCTACAAATGGAAGGTGATGAAAATCAGGACCCACTGAATGTTTAGAGTCACAGTGCCTGAATGCCTGTGCTTTGCTTCCTGCACCCAGTTTAGTCAGAAAATCTGTGGGTGGTTTGTAGGAAAGTTGCCCAGGAGAGTTTCTAGTTAGCAATGAGCCAGATTCTCTCATGTTACTACTCTGAGAGTAACTCCTTGGAAGGCTACTGAATGTACAGTTTGAGTCTGGCAAGGGTTGTCTTCCTTTTTGACTACTACTGTAAAAGCTGAAACTGTTTTCCTGGTAAGTATGCAACTTTTTGCTGTATTTCCTAGAGTCCAAATTTTCTGTACTCTGAGATTTGTAGTGTATTGTTGTATTCTTACCAACTTGATCAGCTGATGTTGGTTTTTTTGTGTGTCTCAACTTAGAACTTGGTATATTAGCAATAGAAGAAAGTGAACCTGTTATTATTTTACTTGAAACTGGTCTGGCAGATTGAATGCTTTCTTTTATCTTATATTTTCTGAAACATTTAGTTTCTCCAAGGTCATCTCCTGACATTACTAAGGTAGTTTCTGGTGACTCGGGGCTAAAGCCAGAGTCATAAGCATTTGAAGAATACAACCGAGAAAGGTTGGCTGTTGTAATAGACTCTTCCAAGTTTTCGAACATGTAGTACACCTTTCGAGGACTGGGTTTTTTGGTATGACTAGGAATTTGAGAACCTGTTAGACTTTCTCCTTCAGAGAATTCAGAGGAGCTGTCAGTACCAATGGAAGGCTGAGTTCTTGCACGTTTGCCAGGCAAATAAAACTGTGGTTTGGAGGAATCTGCTAGCTGACCCATTTCCGGAGTTGGACTTTCGCTATTGAAGTAGGGACTGGTAGTAGAGGTAGTTGAATCATCACTGTAGTGGGAACTTCTTGAGGATCCACGTGGAGGAATCTCATACGAGTTAGGAGATGATCCTACATCTCGTTGTCCTACAGTAGTAGTAGTACGCACGTGTTGGTGAGAAGAGGTCAGGAGACCATCAATCTGTCCACTGCTGTAGCTTGGAGGTCTGCAGAGAAAGGTTTGATAGTGTGTTAGTGGTGCTGAATTCCAGAAATTATTACTTCAAGCCTGTTATAGTTTACAGCATTACATTTGAATCAGGAAAGATACAAGGCATCTTTTCAAGTAAAATTTAATAATCCATGACGTTTATAAAATTAGTTTAGAATCAGGGTAATACATTGAATTGTAAAAGGGCTACCCGGTATTTGTTAGAGAGGCCCGCTTTTATTGGTGGATTACGTTTAAAGTTTCGATGTAATTTTGTCTACTGTCGCATCACTGGTCAGCTTTTAATAATTTGATAGGAAAACTGGATTTTTATAGTAATAGAAAAGGGCTATACGTAATTGGGAAGCCTAGCAGTAATGTCATGTATTTAATACTGGTAAAAGTAAACTGCGAAATACTTTAACTTCATGCTTAAGGAGCACTTGCTGCTCACTGAATTATTGTATAACACATAATTGTAGCCTCTGATATTATAGGAACATTTTGTCACGTTTTCTCCCCGTGTTTATAATAACTACAGAACTGTTTACATTATAGAAAGCTATACAACATCGCTGCTTGTTCTCGAAGGTAACACAAATACTTTAGTGAGAAAACATAGTAATTCTGACAAAAACATTTGTCAGCTTGTGGACGAACTTGAACTCGCTTCAGAAGTAAACTATATTTTAATTAAAATATCTGTTGTAGTATTTAAAAAAGATTTTAATGATACCAGGAAAATACGTAGGATGGAGAAGGAGTTTAGATAATCTGGTTCTTTTATAATAATCGTGTAAAGCTTTCTTAACATCGTTAACGCATCTTCCGGGTGAGAACCACATCCAACAGTGTTTTAAAGATGGGATAAAAATTATATAATTATTGACAAGGATAGAAAAAAAAAAGATTTTATGGTGAATCTTAATATTTCAAACATACCTATTGTATGTGACTTTCACACTTGGTAATCCACCTTTTCCTGGATTCAAGGTCACCTTAGTTGAAGAAGATGTCTTGTGGGCTGTAGACAAAACCAGGATAAACAGTTAATATCTCTATTTCCATGAAACTGCTCATAATGATGTTAACAGCTTCATTTTTCTCGTCGTAATAATATCGAAAAGAAAAGTACCTACAACTAGGTTTTATCCAAGGCTACGGATAAACTCAAACACCATCGTAAAGATGTAACTTCAGATTTAGGTTTATTGTGAATAAGCTGGTATATTATTTATTATTTTTTTATAGTTTTAATAACGAAAACTATTCAACTTTAATATTAAAAATGCATAAGCTTGAATCTTGTGAATTTACCTCACGTTATATTAACGACTCTCTTAGCAACGACCCAAATCTGCACAATTTAATTTTGATCAAGAAATTAATTGACTGTACTGAATCTTTATAGTAAAGTAGTATATTTTTCAGTATTGAACCTTTACAGTAAAGTAGGATATTCTCTCCATAAGACGACTGTGAAGGAAGGTTAACAGGTATATCTACCGGAGAAGGCAAAGAAAGAAAAA
>NW_013665974.1:128168-151042 GCF_000517525.1 Limulus polyphemus | reverse complement strand
TCTCCATAAGACGACTGTGAAGGAAGGTTAACAGGTATATCTACCGGAGAAGGCAAAGAAGAAAAAAACCCTGGTGAACTATGATGTTGTATATGATTTAGGGGTGAGGATTTTCGACTTTTTAATCTCAGTGTTGTTCACGAGATTCGAAATATTCTCGGGGAGGGGGGGGGGCACACCTAATAGCTTATTTTACCGTTCCAATAACCTAATCAAAAATAAAACGCTCAAAGTTAAGATTTAGTAAACGAGCGTCGCCATATTTCAATTCCTCAGAAACATTTATTCTCTATGTTTCGATATTTTGGATACAACTGCCGCGAGTTTTTGACCAATCAGAATCTAGTTAATAAGTTTTTAGATCTTGCCAAATAGTGTGTTTACGGCGTGGATATTTCAAGCGAAAAATTTATTGAAAATTTACTCGTTAGTTTCATTTAAGAATGGAATACATTTACAAAATGGCAAGGGTTATCGAGTGGTATGGTTGAGAGAGGGCTAGAGAAGTTGATAGCTCGGTTAAAAACAAATTTAGATGGAACTGGTTGGAAGTGGTGAAGTAAAAACTGGAATAACTCATTTAAAAAATTGATTTACCAGGAAAAGCTTTTTGCACAATATGTAATGAACTTATAAGTTATGCTTCATAGGTTGCTCTACAATTTTTATATGTGGTACTGTAATATGACTGATCAAATTTAGTAAACTTAGTGGTTTTAAGTGCATCATATTTGTCATATACGCGAAGACAAAAAGAAAAAGACAGGAGTATACACCCAGAATTTTCTCGAAATATTTCAGACTTATTTTTTCCTTTTGACCGTCCTAATCCCATCTTATCTGTAAGTCAGTACCATTGTCAGCGCAAAGAGAAGTTCGTATTTTAAAGCTTTATCAACTAATACAAAGTCGAAGACCAGAGCTTCAGTAATTACTGGACCGTTTTGCATATATGCATGTTAACCACATTAAATAAATACTACATCATATGTCATAAAATTCACAAACACTTACGTACAGACGAAAACAAGGTTCGCCAATGGGTCTAAGTATGAGTTTTTAAGGTGTGTGTATTTCATGCATGAAAGCACATAACTCACACGATCAACTCTTACCCAAAGGATAACAGAAACCATGAACTCGCTACAACTCTCACAGGCTCTTTTTATTCAACATAAAACTCTTATTAACTTTAAAATACTAATCGAACACTCACCGATACGACACTGACAGGGATCATGTTTCTCAAGATAATGCCCTAAAGTATCCCATCCACCTCCTACTCGCACCATCACGTGATTACGTAGAATCTGTGAAAAAAATAAAGAAAAATTGTTTAAGGTGTTTTTTGTAGGTTTTAACACCCAGTCTGCGAGTCAGGGAGACTTATTAATAATACAAAACAGAAACGACGTTTTTCAGCACAATTAAAGATAAAATTTTTATGATTATATATTTCAGACGACTAGTTTCAGTAACAGTTTCTATTTCTTACTCTTGATATAGTAACAAAATATGCCTGAATTGGAATTATCATGATTGGTGGGTTGGTTCCGAAACAAAGCCTTCCCGTACTCTCTCTCTCTCATTTTTTAAAGATCCGAATAGAGACTTGAACTCAATGTGATTTCTGGAATCTGAATTGCCCACCAGCGCGTGCAGAATTCGCACTAGTTTCTGGGTTATGAGGGAGTAAGACCCATACCCAAGTCTAAAATCCCACACAAAACAAGTTAGCGGAGGCACATTACGCAGTAAAAGATCTAGTTCCTCATCTCTATAATGCCGTTTTCTCGGCAGTTTTTGTGAATTATGTCGATAGAATTGCCGTGAAAGATTCAACGAAGCTTACTTGCCGCTGTAAAGTGGCCAAGTGTTGTAGGCGTCTAAAAACATGAACACTTGCACTATTTTTGCCAGAAGAACACAGTTCAATCAACCCATATCGTCGTGACTGAGAGATGAGTTTTTGTTGTTAACAAATCGAGCTTTGTATTAGAATATATACTTTTTGTTCTAACTTGAATACCGGAAACCGTAACACCCCTTTGTAGCCCATCTTCCCAGACTGTACAGTTGAAATCGGTACATTTGGTTTATACAAAGGACGGCCTTTACTTCTCATGCTTCTGTCAGGCCATTTTTTTCAACCGAAATCGTTGCTTGTCCAAGAGTCAACCACAATATATTTGTTACAACCACGTCTAAGTGGGCCTACTTAACAAGACACGTTCTTGTAGTCTACCTTCTGTCAGTTTTATACATATCAGGCAATAATGTTTAGATTTTGTACAAATTGGCAGAAGTACCTCTCACTAGAGAAGCTTTCGGTTTTGAAGGACATGTTTTACTGCAGGAAACAATTATAAAACATTATGGACATGTGTATAATTTAACATGTGATTTGGCCTGAACCATTAATAGCCAACGCAGTGTGTACCAACATTCGTTTTTCAACTTCACATCACAATAGATTACCTGTACTCTGTCAACCAGGGGGGATTAAACCCCAGATTTTAGAGTTGTAAGCCTTAAACTAACCGCTGACCTACCGAGGGTTGGCGGTGATTGAAGTTGACTAGCTGCCTTCTCTCTCGTCTCATCAGTTTCAAATTAAGATGTCTATCTGTAACTTTGCAAGGAATTCTGACACAAACTAACAACAATAGTCTCACTCATTCAGGTCAAAATCTGTCACTCTGTCAGTGCATTTTTCTTTCAAGTCTTTTGTTAGATAAAGCAGTATTGTTTCAAGATAAGTCAGCTATACAACTTAGGATTGTTTAATACTTAAATACAACGAAAATTTTGTTTCATTACAAGTTACAGAAAACAATTCTGGGTACCGTTTCCCAAAATTCCACTATTAAGCCTTTTGTTTCTCATATGCTTCGTAAATCATATTACAACAACCTATGGCAGTAGTTTCAAAACGCTTTCAGACTAAACTGTTGGCACATTGTTTGTATGGTACACTTGACGAGTATTATGTAAAACTTTTAACCGAAGTCTCTCATTAAATCTAAAAAGTTTCATTGTTTATCTATTTATTTATTTTGCTTTACTCTGGCGGCTCTTTCTTGGTTGCATTCTCTTTCACCGAAAAAAAAGAAGTGCGGTTTAATTTGTATTATAATAAAATAATTTATTTTCTGAAATCAAAAGCTGTTGTTACTTCATTTAAACCAGTGATTCTCAACCACCGATCCGTGTGATTTCACAAAAATAATTGGAATATTCACATGTAAATCGTAATGGTTTTCGTTATATTTGCAATTTATAGAACTCCACGATAATTTAGGGAAGCGGCGAGTTGTTACCTGGTGTCGGAAAGGTTGAAAAACGTTGTTCTAAATTATTCCTGATAAATAGAAAAAAAAGGTGAATAAATTATATATGTGACTGACCACAATCAGTGATTACAGAATGAATGAATAAATAAATAAAAACATTTTTTGAAGTTATGTTTCTGAAATCTTTATCTCTTTCAAATATTTTATTCATTTCTTCCATTACTTTTACCTTTGTTTGAATTTAGCAGGTGGCACTATAGACCAAGAAAACAACCTTATTTATAATTTCTGAACTTAATAGCGAAATCAAATCTTAAATATGCAAATTATAACATACGTATTTCAAGAAGCAGTGGATAAGGCATATACCGCTCTTACTGGTTACTGAAGACGTTTAAAAAATAATATTTACAAAAATATATATAAATCCGCGGGATTTCTGCACATTTTGTAGTAAGCACCGTTTTATCCGTATCAAAACGGTAAAACTTCGTTAAACTGGCCATTATTTTAATTCACATATAAATATAACGAATAAAATGACGTTACAATTCCACTGAAATACTGTACAACAACCAAAATTCTAATTCCACTAAAGAGATGGAAACGCAGACATAAAAAAATGTAACTGACGGCTTGTAACTCTTCTACTAATAATGCATAAGTTTATTGAAATTCCCCATGTAACTAGATAACACTGAATACTGCCATTCTTAAATAATGCAGAAAGAAAACAAAAACAACTGATGGAGTGGATTTTTCAAAATGCTCACTGTTTCTCATTGAATGAGAAAATCAGAAACTTACTACTTTGCCATGAAGAGAGGAAAGTTAATAACTATTAACAATACTAGATGGCGATAATACTCACCCTGACAAAAATAAGAATCTTCGTATTACCAATGCGATATTTTCCTTCCGAAACTCTAACCATCGGAAACTGGCAAGGGCAAGTGCAGCGGTTCAAAAGTTCTACTACCTAGGAATATAACAGCAAAACAAATGCTAAACTTTATATATCAACTGTGTATTATTAATATTTTCTACAATATCATAACAACAACAAACAAAACCCCAAAAATTTGGGAATCCTCACATTTCCCGAAAATATTCTAAGGTTAAAGTTTCTTAGTTTTATATAAAAATTCATATGCACAGAAGAGGAACGAGGTGAATATTTGAAGGATGAGCTCGTCCTAATGGTGTGAATATGTAAACTAACACCTTTAAATTTATCTTTCGAAATATGTTTTTACAAATTGTTTATCACAAGAAGGAATGATACAGATTTAATGAAGTGCATGATAAACTATCACTACACAAATACTTGGTACAGTTTTAATGATAAACTATCACTACACAAACATTTGGTACAGATTTAATTATAAACTATCAATACACAAACACATGGACCCTCACAGTAGTTTCATTTATCTAGAAAGAAAAAATAGGGTTATGTATGTGTGTACTGGCAGGCTGCGATTAAGTCACAATTAAGCCTTACGTCGTATATTATTTTTCTTTACTATATATAGAAAGTTTAGATAAATTTTCAGCAGCTTCTTTAACGCACACTCAGGGTTCAGTGCCACCCATTTCTTTCTCAGTTCCCACGATCATTCAGGAACGGCATTTCTCGGGGCGTTCAACTAGAACAATCCAGATACTACTGTAATTTTAGAGATGTTGAAGTTCACATATGGAATTATTGTTCTAAAATATGGAGTCAAAGTAGACAAATGCTACTGGGAATTCATTATGAGTCATTACTCAGGTTAAACTTAACATCCGTATAAGTAGGACCACTAGGACTTAAGTACTCGGTGATCTTTCCATATGGTTATGGTCATGAAACAGTAAGTTTACCACATCGCAATGTTTGATATGGTTTTCCAAGTACCTATAACTTTCTTCCCCCATTTTTACTACACTGCCTATTGGAGAAGACCTGTTTCGATACAATCTACCACGCGATATATGGAACAGATGATGCAAAATTTGCAATTTTTTCTTCGTACGGTGTTACAAAAACCATATTAGAAATTCAACATTATATTTATAAATAAACTATGATAACAAAGTCTGTAAAGACCAATAATGATTTTAATTTATTGCAACTCAGAAACAGGATAAGTTTTTTTTAAAGCTGCAGATGTTTCAATATCATATCACCTAAAGAGCCCCTTTTTAACGGCCAATAAACTTTTTGATAAACATCGCAATAACAAGTGAAACTTAAATTGATTTTCGACCAAAAGTTATAAGGGTTCCACTATAATCAACGGATTTCATAAATGTTAAGCAGAGGTTAGTCAAACATGGACAAGTTTTATGACTTCTTTGGCTACTGGAGATAGATAGAGAAAACGTCTACACGAAACGAAAACTAGAGCAAGAACAATAGTATATTGCACTGTTAAGTGAGAAAGTTCCTAGTGCAGTATGCTAAAATCCTACATTTTAACAGTAAATGTCATTATATATCAAAATAAGAAAAGCTTCTCACAAACTCATACTAACTTGTACAAGTCTCCATTTTCTTCAACTTGAGTACATGATCGACTAACACTTTCGGGTAAAAGTCATACAGTCAAGTAAGTATAAGCATTATTGAAGTATTGTTGTGATATGTAACCTCCATATAAGACAGAGGATTAGCACAAATTTACGAGCTTTCATATCCTGTCAACTCAATGCATGCAGAACACCTGCTCGGAAGTTTTGAAAATTTACCTGAACACACCTGACTAAATACACATTCTTCGCTTGTTATGGAAAGATGAAATACATCAGTTTTGTATTTTAATACGATAACACTATGGTGGATAGAAAAGGACAGTGTTGTTTTTACAGTAAACAGCCAAGAAAAAGCTTAATAAATTGCGTTTAAGTCTAGGGTATTAAGTTTCTCTTACACTTGGAAAAGGTATAAAATGAAATTCGTTACAGATTAGTTAAAAAGAAATCATCAAATAGTTTTGTACTTTAAATAAGCATGTAATATTTGACAGCATTTAGTAGCGGTCTCTTTCAAGATAAAGCATGACAAGCTTGTTAATATATTAGGATAGCAAAAGTGCAGTCAAGCGTTAAACCAATACCAGCTAATAACTTGAGACAAAAAAGCATGATATTCATCACTATAACAAATTCACGTAGTTGGCTTATGATATAGAACATTCTCACGCAGTTGGCAGAGAACCCATTATGTTAATGCTTTTCAACCAGACTAAATAAAATGCCAGGGAAAATAAAGAAAAACATTCCATTAGCAATGAGAGACAATTCAGGAAATCCTGCTATAAAAGAAAAATAATCTGGAATGTCATGGATGTTGAAGCTGGGATGAAGGGAATCATCCTGTAAGATTATAGATGTTTAAACAGGGGTGAAGGGGAATCGTCCCGGAAATCAAAAGTTTCCTTTTAGAGAGTTGAGACATCCGGGAAGTTATAGGAATTCTACTGAAGAACGTGAAACATTTGGAAGTAGAAATTATCAGGAAAATATGTCCTTTGACCTTCTGTTACGAACACTAGTGTTTGAAGTCTTACTTATAGGTCTGTTGATTAGTGATATAATATTTCCAGGTAGTCATTTCACATGACTTAAAGGAACTTACGTGTTCGCTATTATAAAAATGATTTTAATATTGAAGAGATATATATAAAGTATGAATATCAATAAATCAAGGATAATTGTCATTATTTCTTGCTGAGAGCTAGGTTTTTCAAGGAGTGCTCTTAATACACGTGCCTCTAATACATATAATTCCGTCACACACTTTACAATTTTTGTATCACACACAATATGAGACATGTATAGTTACAGCTTCACAAACTTTGTGGTTTAGACATTGTTATTGAAAACAAGAACTGAAATAAAAAACACCTATCTAAATCAGTCGAACACGTCAATGGCAAACTCGTAGCCGCACGCACATGTTACAAAATTAATGTCAATCACAATGATATGTGAATTACGTCTATGATAACGCCTTTCTTTCTGAGTTGAAAAAAACAAAAAACAACAACAACAACCACAAAAAACAAAACAAAACAGATTTACAGAACCACTACATCAATTTTCGAAATAGTTTTACCGTGTAATTTATAAAAAAATGCGTTAAGCTTAAGGGCTTATAACGCTAAAATCCGGAGCTCGATTTCCAGCGTTAGACACTGCGCAGAATGCCTATTATGTAGCTTTGCGTTTAACATCAAATCAACCAAATGAGATATATTGTATATAGTTTAAAAATTTGCACTGTGCACCATTCCCAGATAATCATAATTTTCTAACATAATCTTACGTTATCATTTACCAAACAACACTTTAAAATTTCAAACTAATTTTACAAAATAGCTTCAGAAACGTGAATTAACCCTGTAACAGCGAATACCTTATTTAGTGTACAATATATAAAGGTTGGTCCATAAAGAACTCACCAACAAAGGCGCTAAGGACACTAATTCTACTTCATGTAACTTTATCAAGAGGACTGTTTATGGGATCAAGTGTGGACATTTAGAACATTTGTAATCTTATAGTGATTCGATGACCATTGCAAGCACAACTTTATCATAAAGAAATATGTACTTTGTTATTAAAAGCTCCATTTTCCAACATAAATCCGCCAAACCCGAAAACGTTAATCATATGAAAATATAAAACAATAAAGCAAAACTACTGTGTAAAAGTTCTAGAAGAACAGAAGATAAGGATATTAATGGAAACAAAACAAAAACAGATGAATTTAAGTAACATTCAATGTGAATTGGTGTTCAAATTTTGTCGATGGATGAAATTTAAAAACGAAAATTAACAGCTATAGAACTGCTCAATCGATGTTAGGAGAGTTTTAAGCATAAATATCTTAATATTAAAACCTTTTCTATACATCCTATAGGGATATTAAGCGAGTTTTTAAGTATAGATACCTTAATACTAAAACATCCCTTGTCTCTTCTAGAAATATATCAGGCGAATTTTAACTGCAAATACTTTAATATTAAAACCTTCCCCCCTCTCTCTCCTATAAAATGGACCCATTCTGGTAATTATGATTAGTATAGTGTTTGACACATTTAGCGTAAACTTATAATTTGGTTTCAGATAACACAATTAATGTGAAAGATCAAGTTTTGAAACTATATATTGTACTTCTAATGATGTTAATAACATCATTATCAACTACTCACTTGTGCGATTAAAGGAACATTTACTAAAATACGAGGAAGTCTGAGGTCTGAAATAAAAACCAATGTTAAAGTGTATAATTCAGAATTGTTATACACGCTGCAAATACGACAACAGCATCTCTTTCATATGAACTTTGATTGGTCTTTATTTTAACAAGTAAAGGAGCGATGGTGCTTGATGCTTGCGCCCCTTGCGCACTGAATTGGAACAACCATTCACACAAGTTAGGCTTCATGAAATATTCCTGAAAATTATATTTTTTAACTCCCAGGGAATGTGATTCATAAAAACATTATGTTACTCTTGTAAACCCCGAAAAAGTGCGATATAAATACGAATGATTTCAATTTGTGCACTGTTACTATGAGGCCACTATTATATATTTGCTTGTATACAATGTCATTACACTCCTCTAACAACAAAAATGAGAAACAACGTGGTTTTGCCACTAGTTGAACAAGAGATCCTACTTTTTGTAAGTATATTTTTCTTTAAATAAAACATTGATAAATGTTTTATATTTTTATGGGTTTATTCAATCTAAGATTGTGGTATATAAGTATCATTCGTAACTCTAGTCCAAATGGATGATTTTTATTCTTTAAGATTGAGAATGACACGAAAATTAAATGTCAAGCGCCACCAAGTACTAAAATATTTTTGTGAATATGTATTCATTTGCTACATTTTCACAGTCAGTAGAAAAAAAAAAAAAATTTAAATAAAATACCGTATAAGGCAAAATACTTTATTTTTCACCTTTCTTCATTTCCAGGAATAGCCTGGCATGGCCTGAAGGGAGTTCGACTCTCAATCTGTGAGTCGCGGGCTCGAATTCCGTCATCGAACATGCTCGCCCTTTCAGCCTTTGTGGCGTTATTACGTGATGGTCAGTCCCATTTTTCGTTAATAAAGAGTAGCACATGAGTTGGCGGTGGATGGGGTTGATTTTTTCAAAAACAAACAAACAATAATTTACATGATAAAAAATAAAACAGCTCAAATGTGGATTTTAGCTACATTTAAAACGAGTTAAAAATAGACAGTTAACAAATAAATAATTGGCTTGGTCTTACGCACCGTTTTAATGGAGTACAATTAGATTGGTTTGCCTAATTAGAACTATCGCAGGTATTATATATTAACTGAAATGGAACATTAAACAATGCCAGCGTTTTTCATAAAGAATACATCTGGTACATTTTTATCGGACAAAAATCTTGTCAAAAGTCTCTGGACTTATAGATCTAAAAATCGGATTTTAATATCTGTGGTAGGCACAGCTTAATGAACAAGAAGACGTTTACACTTTAAGCTTCATATTAGTCATTTGCATGATTTTTTATCATAGGAGAGACACTCATCCATGATTCAATCCACCCTCTAACGCTTAAAATTAAAATAAATATATGCTTTAAACACGGATAAAACTATATACTTCAACATCTATTCGAACTCGTAGCAAAACTAAACGTAAGTATGTGTACCACTGTGTTCTTTTATTAAGATATTTACAAGCTTATGCCATAAGTAATAATTAAAAAAAAATTAAGTTATATTTTCATTGTTTTAATTTAGATATTTGCTAGAGAGCAAGTAGGGTAATAAAAGTAGTCCTCTAGCACCTAAAAAATTCACGTTGACGTCAAGAATCCAGCAACTTAGACTAATATCCACACACAGATACATTAGTTATAAGTAAAATAAAATAGTTGTTGATCGATTAAAGTTATTTAGTAAGAATTAGTTGCGCTAATCAGTAATCAATTCAGCATTTGTTATCAATCAAGGAAGTTTTGTTAAACCTCTAAGCATATTAGGCCTACAGTTGTTTCAGGGTTTATGTTGAAATGTTTGTTTGTGAACTTAGACTTACATTTTGCGCCAAGTTGAACGCAGCTTGTAGCAAACGACATTGAAGAAATTAGAAATAAATTTGTTATCCTTACGTGAACTGGACTTGATAGTATTTTTACCAAATAATAAAAAACAGCCAACGACATAACAGATTAAATAATGTTATTATTAATCCAGCTATCATAATTTACTTACTCTAATACATTTTATTCTGTGGTCAAATGATAAAATTAAAAGATACAACGAGCAGTTTTCGTTCTATGTTATAAGAAATCATAACTTACAGAGAATGAAAAAAGTGATTTGGGTGTCATTTTTAACACGAGATTACAACATTAGAGAATACACGCCCGATTTGTAGCTAGCTCATGGCCTTTTACCTATTCACTGGAAAGATCGTTCACTTGATAAAAAGTTGAGAAACTTTGATATGAAAAACAGTTTTAATAAATGTCAGAAAAGTAAGACATAAATCATCTAAACACGCCACACCTGGTTCAAAATGATGAACTGGGTGTCAGTTAAGTAAAATCAATTTTAAAATACTTGACATCACGTTTACTCACGTTTAAATTTATAAATATGGACGAATGTATACACAACGAAATAGTGACGTAAATTATGAAATGAATCAATGAATGTACGACAATATTTATCTGTATACAACGATAAAAAAATGGACCATTCCTCATTGCCACAGTTCATTATGAATGCAGTCACAAACTTTTGAAACGATTATGCACAGGAAGGCCCAAAAGCTTGTTTTCATCTGTTTAAAATCACTGTACGAGAGCATGTGAACTATATATAAACATAGTACAAGGACCGAGAAAGAATCAACGAGGTTTGATGCTAATAACAAAATGTTATTCACACAGAAGACAGAACAATCAACGTTTGGACTTCCCTGGTTGGTAGTTTTGTACAAAGCCTAAATCATGAAGTCAGATCTGATCAAACGAAATGAGGAGATCAACCAGCCGTTTAGCCTCATTTGTCGTCCCATTTATTCAAACTTTCTCAAGAATGGAATTATAGATATACAGAGAGCATTTATAACAAGACTGAAATATTTTTTATTGGTATATTATCGTAAATATCAAAATCAAGACAAGAAATTATAAGTATATGCCACATTAAATATGAAACTGAAAGTTCACAAGATGAAAGATATTATCTGTACTAAAATTAAGGATATATGTTTTAAAACTTCAATCATGATTCGTACTTAAATGCAATATTTTAAACTTTGATTGAATGACTGAAAGTAAACAAAGATGTATAACATCATGTCAACCACACTACATCTGAAATCCAGCGTCGACGACGACTTTCGCTGGGATAAAACAGACATGGTAAAGAAGAAAGGGGTCGGTGAACCGACTTAGAAAAAAATTCAATGTGATCGTTAAAAGTACGAAGATTCTAACAATATATTATAAAATAAAATGTCGAAGGTTATTAAATAAGTCGTAGAACTCGCGTGCATCAGCCTCGGTATAAATATACGTTGATTGAGAAAATGGATGAGAAACGAACTACATTTCAGTTGATGGTATTTCATGCGGAACATCACGTGCTCACTTTTTTAAACTGAGTAACGAACTCTTTATTGAAAGCGCCATGCTCAATTCTTATTTTCACTTATCAGTATATAGAGTAACAGATTGAATGATGATAACCAAAGAACTGCAAAAATAACCGAGTGGATATAAACATTTGAAGACAAATCGAATGAATAATGATTTAAATAAGTTCGACAAGGTTATTGTCATCTCATCGTGACAAGTGAAAATATCAATCTCTGATCTGTCTAGAGGTATTCACTACCAAATATGTCATCTTCTGAATCACAAAAAGAAGACAAAATAATCAAGTATACGTAAATGTTTTGGTAGTTAAACATAGCCATAACACACGTAGAGAGTTGAACACATAGATAAAACAGATACAGGCTGTCAGTTCGACAGGTGTAGACACAAGTATATAACACACTCCAAAGCAAGTATTTCAGATCTTGTTCTAATTTTGTTAACACACAGCCTTGGTTGTGTATATATATACAGTAAGGAACAAAGTGGTCACATGACCGGAAATTGCTTAACAGTTTAGTAAGGGTATCTTAGTACCCCGGGGTGTTGGTTTAGAGTAGGGCTGTTTTGTTCAATTAAGATAGCTCCCTTAATTTTGCATTTGTTAATGTTTGGTTCTTTGTTTGGCCGGAATTACAGGGGATGTAGAGGCTGATGATGACAAAACCTTGTCGAAACGTTGTACATTTGCTATTGTGTTAAACTTTTATTAAAGTTTTTCTTCATTACCCATTCAAGCCGTCTTCAGCCATTATTAATTGTCGAAAATGTTCCACACAACTACCAGAACAAAAACCTCAAAATTCAACTCACAAATAAAATTGACACTAATACACCAAACAACAACACAACGTTACACTGCAGTTAACCATTTATCACTTCAAAAATAATCAACACTTGGAGAAAAGTTGTCATTAAAAAAAATTCCCGTTGACTTCAAATTCACCCCTAAACCCGGCCTTAAATTAAAAATCATTACTAAATATAGATTATGCAGAATCACGCAATACAAACTTCATTTATAAAATAACGTGCAGAATTCTACATCTGAGAAACCAGAAGAAAATTGTAAACCAGATTCACCGTAATAAAACATAATTCAACATAATAAAAAACCCTCCCATGTTTATCACCATTGCAACTCAAAAATCCACCGTATATCTATACAAAACACTGATTTTAAACAAAGAACCAAACGTTAACAAACGCAAAATTAAGAAAACTATCTTAATTGAACAAAACAGCCCTACTATAAACCAACACCCCAGGGTACTAAGATACCCTTACTAAACTGTTAAGCAATTTCCGGTCAAGTGACCATTTTGTTC
The DNA here is from genome assembly GCF_000517525.1 of Limulus polyphemus. Classification (NCBI taxonomy): domain Eukaryota; kingdom Metazoa; phylum Arthropoda; class Merostomata; order Xiphosura; family Limulidae; genus Limulus; species Limulus polyphemus. The sequence continues at coordinate 137,770 of NW_013665974.1, read as the reverse complement.
CTTACTGTGTATATATATATATATTCCTGTATCTATGTAAACTACTTGTACCTGATGATGACATAATTTGTCCAAACGTTGTACATATATATATATTAGTTTTCTTCAATTACCCATTCAAGTCGTCTTCAAACTTTTATTTTCTAAAAAGTGTGTTCCTTGTCATCAAACTTAAACCGAACGGATAACAACCAAGGTTGTGTGTTAACAAAATTAGAACAAGATCTGAAATACTTGCTTTGGAATGTGTTATATACTTGTGTCTACACCTGTCTAACTGACAGCCTGTGCCTGTTTTATCTATGTGTTCAACTCTCTACATGTGTTATGGCTATGTTTAACTACCAATATATTTACGTATACGTAATTATTTTCTCGTCTTTTTGTGATTCAGAAGGTGACATATTTGGTAGTGAATACCTCTAGACAGATCACAGATTAATGTTTTAACTTGCCACAATGAGATGACAATAACCTTGTCGAACTTATTTAAACCGTGGTTCATCCAAATGTGACCATCCTTTGAATACGCATTTTTTTTAAGTTCAATAACTTTTCTCTCTCTGCTGAGCCTTTATTGAATAACATTCTTTGATTGAACCAGACAACTAAACTAATTAATGAAACAATAAGAAAGCTGAAAACTACCTTTGGTACAGAGGGTTAATCATACTGTATAAGAATGTGTTGTATGTGCTAATACACTAACGCGTCGCCGCAAATGAGAATTGTGGCACCGTAGGCGTTCAAGTTTAGCACCTACGTATATTTAGTTCATTAGGAGGCAAATTCTCGACTATTCGGCGTGCACTCTCACCAAGAATGGAGGATAAGTTGACGGAATTCTTTAAAGGCCTTTTCAAGAAAGGACATTCGTACAATGAGATTATTAAACGATGTAGAGACAAAGGACATACAACGTTTTAAAAAAAGGAAAAAAAAAACACGTACAGCAAATACGCTCGAAAACCACACAAGCCATTTCAGACTAATGAATTCATTCTCAAAGTGAATGCTATGGTTAAGAAAGAGAACCCTCTGATCCAAAAAGACATTGCAATTAAATTGGGTATACATCTTGATACTGCTAATACGATAATAAACAAGGATTTGAAAATGGTAAAGACTCATTAAACTCCAGCCACACCTCAGAGTAAACGACTGTTTGTGCGACGGAAGAAGAAACCGGAATTACAAGATTCATATACCATATTTGTTCGGAACAAACCTGTTACAGTACCCCAATGCAAGGTTTGGTTTCCTTAAATTAACATGGTCTTGTAAGACAACGCTTACTTAGTGATGAGTCTGTGAGAAGTTAGTCAAGATGATTGGTGTGATGTTGACGTCGCAGTCTTTTGTGAAAACTTGTTACAATAGGAATTGCAGTGTCGGGCAATAGGGTGTTATCAAATGGGTGAAGGAAGGAAGTTATTTCAAAGGCAGCACGGAGCCTATATCATTGTTGCTATATGGGTGGAGGAAGGAAGTTATTTCAAAGGCAGCACGGAACCTATACCATTGTTGCTATATGTGTGGAGGAAGGAAGTTATTTCAAAGGCAGCACGGAACCTATACTATTGTTGCTATATGTGTGGAGGAAGGAAGTTATTTCAAAGGCAGCACGGAACCTATACCATTGTTGTTATAAAATGTGACTGAAAATCGTTACAGAATGTGCAACTAATCGTAGATGAATACTATAGTTCATAAGCATAGGAAGCAATAAAATATTTACAGGGCTCTAATCACACAAGCTTATGTGTGTGTGGTGTGGTTCAGGGAGAGGTTGTTTGGTGATGGTATTAATAAAAACACAGATATGCATAATAAGTCCAATTTTAATCGGGTTAGGCCAATAGGTTCCCATGCCTACGCCCTTGTCTGAAAGAGTTTCATATATAACTGGGTCATCAAGTATAGAGCATTTTCACATATAACCAGAATATCGATACAATTCAAGTATAGAACAGTTTCGCATATAACAAGAACATCAATACAACCCAATTGTAGAACAGTTTCGCATATAACAAGAACATCAATACAACCCAATTGTAAAACAGTTTCGTATATAACAAGAACATCAATACAACCCAAGTGTAGAACAGTTGCGCATATAACAAGAACATCAATACAACCCAAGTGTAGAACAGTTTCGCATATAACAAGAACATCAATACAACCCAAGTGTAGAACAGTTTCGCATATAAGAAGAACATCAATACAACCCAAGTGTAAAACAGTTTCGCATATAAGAAGAACATCAATACAACCCAAGTGTAGAACAGTTTCGCATATAACAAGAACATCAATACATCCCAAGTGTAGAACAGTTTCGCATATAACAAGAACATCAATACATCCCAAGTGTAGAACAGTTTCGCATATAACAAGAACATCAATACAACCCAAATGTAAAACAGTTTCACACATACCGGAACATCAATACAACCCAAATGTGGAACACTTTCACATATAACCTGAACATCAATACAACTCAAATTAGGAACAGTTTTGCATATATCCAGAACATCAATACAGCCCAAGAGTGGAACAGTTTCACATATAACCAGAACATCAATAAAATCCAAGTGTGGAACAGTTTCCCATATAACCAGAACACCAATACAGCCCAAGTGTGGAACAGTTTCGCATATAACAAGAACATCTTTACAATCCCACAGTCTGGAATAATTTCCATTCAACCCGAGTTTGGCAAAGTTATATACACGGATCAGCCATTAATTCATCAGACTGGAACAACTTCATATGTTACCATAGTCATCTATACAGCCCAAGTTTGAAATAGTTTCGCAATTCACCAGATCTTCCATTCTCTACTTTTTAAGTTTCATAAAATACTGTTAAATCCATTTGTGGTATTCAAATATACTGGTATTCGACAGGTAATGAAAAGTATCCACAAAAAGCAGGCTAAGGAAGTTTAAGGTATTAATAAATTGGAAACAGATAGCGAAGGAAACAAGCGAAAGCATGTGAGCAAATAAAATAAAAATATTTATCCACAACGGCTGTTTGTCTCCAACAAAACTGTTCGGTTTCCGTTTTGTTATAACTCGAAGTAGCTGCTGGGGTAAAGAGGAAATTGTGTGGATAACCCAATTTTTCAGTCAGACTAAGGCCTTTGTGCGGTATCCCACGATCCTTAAATTATATACCTCAACCGTTATTCCACCACACATAATCCTAACAATCCTATGCCTCCTTTAATAGGTTTCGGTATTACATGCTTAAATATTTCCTTTTGACACTTTTTTAAATAGCATTTCACAATAGATACTTTGACTTGAAACTTAATCCTAGTCCCGGTTTATTTCCATTGAGTATAAAGCAGAATGTGCAAGGACCAGAGTATTAACTTATAAATATCTTAAGTTGCATTTCAACAGCAATATATTAGAAAAAAAAAAAGGTGGCAAAACAATACGAAGTGCGATTCAAGGTATCGAGCGATTGAGTTTTCGATTAAACTAGTAATCAGGATTCAAGAGAGAGAAGGCTGGACTTTTTAGTTTGCTTCACTTTGCTAGTTTCGTGTTTACATATTTACACTTTTAGCTGCTGAAGTTTTTAATATTTCCTTGCCGTAGAAAGTATTCCCAATAAATCTTTAGTTAATAATTATCTCACAGAAATGAAGAAGAATGTTGTATCCACTTGATAATTTCTGTTCTGATCAGAGGTGTAGTGGGGTGAGAACGCATTGGCACGTCGTTCTTGTACGTTTTAGCCGGAACGCCATACCGCCACTATTTCGAACGAATCCCACCTTATTGCAGTAGATTTCGAGTTCCAGCACTTTTTTATTTAGCACCACATTACTGGTTTTGATGTCATCTATCATCAATCAGGTGTAACTTGCAGATATGTGATATCATCACAATAAACCTGTTCCGAATAATTCCAAATATCAGTTGTTGATCTTACACCTGTTTAAAGATTAATTAACACTTAATTCTTGTGTGTTACAAATATATACATCAAACCGGACTCGTACTAAGCCGTAGAGGCCCGGCATGGCCAGGTGGTTAGGGCGCTCGACTCGCACTCTGTGGGTCGCGGGTTCGAATCCCCGTTACACCAAACATGCTCGCCCTTTCAGCCGTGGGGGCGTTATAATGTTACGGTCAATCCTACTATTCGTTGGTAAAAGAGTAGTCCAAGAGTTGGCGGTGGGTGGTGATGACTAGCTGCCTTCCCTCTAGTCGTACACTGTTAAATTAGGTACGGCTAGCGCAGATGGCCCTCGTGTAGCTTTGCGCGAAATTCAAAAACAAACAAACAAACTAAGCCGTGATTGATTCATTTATATTTTTTGAGTCCCATGTCCTATCACTTTACTATAACGATTTAATTTTAATATAAATGAGATACAAAACTAATGATTAAAGTAAGAGTTTTAAAACAGGGCAGAAGGAGCATGATTTATTGACATGTTGATCTGTAATTATTAACGTACATTGAACCGGAACTAGGGCCAGCTTCACTTTGATTAAAGAAAAAGCAGATACATTTAAGTCATACCTTCCAAAGCTTTTTAAAACACCACATGAAATGTACATGAATATATTCCAAAATGAGCACTCTTGAAAAAAAATAACGCCTCACTTTTTTATCACTGTTTTACAGTTAACAATAATGATAATGCATTCCTTACTTTGGAAAAACGAAACACGTTTATATAATAGATGTATTTGCGCAGGTTCCCCGAAAGTGTTCTCTTTCAAGATTAGATAAAATCAAAATTAATAGTAACAAATATTTTTATTTCTTGCTTTTGAAGTTCATATGTCGTCTGTGTCGTAGCCTACAGAGTTCATAATTCTTCTCATGATTCATGGCATGTACACGTTTTACTGACGTCATGACAGTACAAATGGCAACGCTAAGCGTCCCTTATGTGACGTCATTTTAGTGCCTACTGACTGACAGACAAACAGACAACACGCTACTGTATAATGGTGCAAATGGTTATTAAAACAGATGACTCCTCCAGGCGACCTTCGGTCCCATTTCGGGAAAATCAACTATTACAAACAGTCACCAACCACAGTCTTTAAGACGAACTAAATACATGGAAAACAAAGCTCGTGAACAATATCTAATACAGATCATATATTCATGAAAAGGGTACTCAGGGATTATACGAGCATCTAACAGTTCTTTTGAACTTATCTTTAAAATTTGATATAAGGCAAATTCTTGGAAGTAAGCGAATGGTACGTTATTTCAGAAAGAAGAAAAGCCATCGGTTAACTAGAGAGTTACAGATTCGTTCTTTAGACAAAATTATTGAGAAATAATTATTAACTTCTCCCATTTATAGAACTCAACCATATATTGCTCGAAATTCGAAACGCATTCAGGAAATTCGGGAAACTACCGATAAGTTAAATGGACTTACTGAAACAATGATAAAATGATCTATAAAAATAACTGGACATTAAAAAATCATTTGACAGCGTATGACATAATGGTCTCCAGTTCCAAGTGTCCGCTATTTTTCCAACTTTTTGGACGCAGAAAAGTTAATGTATCTGAGGCAAGTGTTGCACAGGGAGGAATAGTTCGCCCTATTCTATTTATAACCAACTTGTCACTTCTAGATGTATTTCATCTCAGTCCACAGATGATTTGGTTTCTCGAAGTGATTCCTAAACTTAAAGCAGTAGTCTGTTTTACCACATCTCCAGAAATGAGCAAAAAAAAAAAAAAAAAACGTTTAACGTCTCTACTTCACGTAACTAACCACATCAGTTACATTCTTATACGTCTCTGCTTCACGTAACTAACCGCATCAGCTACATTCTTATACGTCTCTGCTTCACGTAACTAACCACATCAGCTACATTCTTAGATCTTAAAGGAAAATACTAAACTACAAGAAGCTCAGTTGGCAGCAAGAAAATTCATAAATACCTGACCAGGACTTCAATATGAATGTCGTGATTTGATGTAGCCTAATCTAAACTGTCGAAGTTGCAAATCATCCAAAATGATGTAATATGTACAACGTTCAGATCGATTTCCATAAAGTGTATAGATAATTGTATAAATCTTCCCAAGTTTCCAGATAGATTTATTCACAATTCTATAAAATATTTCAGAAAAGTATTAATAAAAATTATCATTGGAGTAATATTGATACATTTGTTATATATTACTTATATTAACTTGTGACAAGAGGAAACAGGATTGAGTGCCTGTCTCCCATTAACGTCTATGCTAATATTTTTAATTCCAAGGACACCTAACGTATAGGTAACACCTAACTGATGAAGTAATTTGTGAAACTGGACTGTTTGTGGTAAATACGGACGTTTGTTACATCTAGTTTTATTCGAAAGCTAACTAACGTATAGGTAACATCTAACTTAGCAAATAATTTGTGAAACTGGACTGTCTGTGGTATATGCGGACTTTTCTTAGATCTTATTTTTATTCCAAGACTACCCAACCTATAAAATATACCTAACCCATCAAAGAATTTGTGATAAAATTTGACTATCTACAGTATACAATGAGGTGTGTACGTAACAAACTTTAGCAATGATTTAACCAAATGCGTAATGACATACATGGTTATACCCACAAACCTTTGTTGTGTGTGTTTCATCAATCACCAGCAGCTGCACAGAGTTGCACCCTAGTCATGAAGTTGGAAAAACGTCAGGTTTGAACCCTACCCACAGGTAACGAAGTCCATACAGAAACGTGTACTCGCTCGCCTGAGACTTACGAATGAAAGTTGTAACATGTAACCTTTACCTAAATAAAAGGCAGTGGTGTAGTCCTATGGAGTCGCGAGGGAGCGCCGGCTCCTCACTTCATGTGTGGAACATGATTACAATTCCAATTTGGATCGATTTGATTGTAACCATGTCTCTCACATAGAACGGTTTATATAAAGAGAAATTTTATCATTAATTGAAAGGTTTCTGACCTTCCATATACTGCTACGTTACAATAATATGCTGCAAGTAATGATAGTCTGAATTTACGATTTATTAGTAAACACAGTAGCGATACTAAATAACCAGTTTGAGAATTAACTGTTTTCTCGGGGTAGGTAGGGGAGGGGGTGGAGGAAAAAAAGGGATTGTGGCGACTACTCATTTGAAGATTCAGCAGTCCAACACTGGTAGAAGGATTAGCAGATGTTCATGACCTTCTCATAACATATCAACACAGATGTAATCCGCTTGATGTATAAACTGTATGAAAATGTAAAAAAAAAGACACACGAATATACATACATAGGGTTTATAGGATATATTCTAGACTAATTATAAAAAAGTGAAACAGATAATAAATCATTACACATTGTTTGTCTGAAATAGCTTTATATAATTCCAGATCGCCTCTACAAGTCTGAAGCAGCATTATACATTATCAGATCATCTTTCAAATTCAATTTGAAATATTTTCATATATTACTAAATCACCGATTTAGTCACATCTTTGGATCATACATTCAGCACAATGAAGTTTCTGTACCTTGATTCAGGTCTAAACAGTTTAGTTGACCTAGGTATATCAAGTGATCTCTTCCTGGAGTAGGGTGTATGCTCGCGGCTTTAAGTTTAAACTTCCATGTAGCCTATAGTTGTGAATAGAACGCTACAATTAAGAGTCCATTTCTATAAATCACTTGACCGTTTTCGACCATATTCATGGATATGTAAGCTAGAACCACGGGTATTAATATTTTTCTTTTACTTGTTGATATAAAAATTTCTGTTTATATAACACAAGATTTGTTTGTTTGTAGTTGAGCACAAAACTACACAATGGGCTATCTGTGTTGTGCCCACCACAAGTATCAAAACCCAGTTTCTAGCTTTATAAGTCCGAGAATTACCAAGGTGCCACTGGGGGCATATCCTAAGATAATTTAATTTCCAAACACATTAATATGTGAGATTTAGTCACCTAGAATTACATGGATTTTACAGTGTTCATTGGGGATTTGTACTTTGTCCAGTTTCTAATATGTATGATATCGCTGTTCCCTTAAGAGAGCATTTTTATTTAGGCTTCTCTTGGAGTATTATGTTGAAATCTTGTAGAAGTTTATCTGACAACACAGGAGGGTTTACATGATTATGTACAAAGTTCATGAATATTTTTCTGGGCACGCTATAATCTGCGGAAAGTAATGCATTTTGAACGGTTTATAAATTAGAGAGGTTTGTTTTAGCTACAATTATCCAAGCTGGGCTAACGTACTCGATTTTAGGTCTCATGAAAGTTTACAACTTTTATTATATTTTCTGAAGATGTTCTTCCACTGTTGCCAGCAAGACTTCTGAAGTTATTTACTCTTCTCCAAATTTTGTTTTTAGTGTTTGTTATAAAAGCTTTGTGTCGTAGGTGAGACCAAGACATTTAGCTGAGATAGCTGCCTGGAAAAGGGTTTCTTGGAGATATAATTTTGGTGGATGGTTAACAATTTTTGGAGATTTAGAAAAGCACACTATTTAGGTTGTTTTTTGCATTGCTTTTCACATGACTTTTGTGGCAACAACCTTCTATGGAAGTTAGAAACGGTTGGAAATTTGTGAATGCTGCTGTCGTCTTTGGGGAAGTTTTCCAGATAACCATACCATTCGCAAGTTGTGAGGATATACAACTATTTTCATCAAGCAGTGGGATGATTCATACCTACATGATGAACAGTATAGGGCTGACTTCTCCCTGTGGGACAGTGACCTCAGAGTAAATGAATCTGAGTAGGTACTTTCCATGTTAGTTCTAATTTTCCTGACATTCAAAAAAAGTTGTAAAGCCAACGAATGATACCCCTCAGTAGTTTCATCTGGGACATACAACCGTACAATGTTTTTACTAAAACTAACAAAAATTGTTTCCGTTAGCCTGATTAGAGAATCTGTCGTTTGTCCTATTTTTCTAAATCCATTTTGAAATTCAGGTAATTCATTGTTCATTTGTAGAAAGTAAATAGTCTGTGTTTTAAAACTTGCTAAGGCAGCTAGTGAGGCTAATGGATCAGTAACTTTGTTTTATCCGCTGGTTTTCCTTCTTTGTGGAACATGTTAACATTTGCTTGCTTCCAAGAGTTTGGTATACATTTCTGGAAATGTTAAAAATCATTTCTAAGTGTTCGTATACTTTGTGAGTTTCTTTCCTTATGATAATGACTTGTGTTTTGTTTGGTCTCAGTTTTTGTTAAATATTTTAGTTGCTTTGATGATTTCTATGGTTGTAATTGGTTTAATCAACGTATAATTGTTTTGCTTTCATAGATTCTGTATTAGATATTTATCTGCGGTTGCTGGAAACGAGGAGGTATATTATAAGCTATTGTTTGACAAACGTGTTTGTTATAGAAAAACGTATTGACCTAACCTTCAGTTAGTGTTTTAAAAGTGTTCCGTAGTTGTGTTTTAAAACATCTGCTTTTTATTTGTTTAGTGTACGATTTAGTGTTGTTTTGTATAGGTGGGGGGCATTTAGTGTTGTTTTTATAAGTGTGGAGTATTTAGTGTTGTGCAGTTATTTGTTTTCTTTATTCATGACTTGCCTGTTTGGTTACCAGCTGTTGTGATTTATATGTTGTG
>NW_013665974.1:126638-127217 GCF_000517525.1 Limulus polyphemus | reverse complement strand
CACTCGCTGCCAACTCTTGGGCTACTCTTTACCAACGAATAGTGGGCTTGACCGTCACATTATAACGCCCTTATGGTTGAAGGGGCGAGCATGTTTGGTGGGACGGGGATTCGGACACGCGACCCTCAGATTGCGAGTGAAGCGCCTAACCACCTGGCCATGCCGGGCCCAATGATGTACTCAGTGATTACATGGCAATATTCGTCAACGTGTTTAGGGATTCCAGCACTCGTGATTATCAGCTAGGCAGGCTTGCGTCAAGAGTTGATGCTCGTTTAAGCCAGTCGTTTTTTATTTTTATAATCATATTTCGGTTGGCATTTGTAGAAGCTTATGTGAAGATTAAGATTTAAGTCGCACAGTATTGAGAGATGATCGCTGTGTACATCATCTCTTACATTAGACGAATTACTACAAGTTGAGATACCTGATGAACGAACATTATATATATTGTATATATTGTTACGTATCTGCTTGTTTGATAATTTCCCGTAAAAATTATCACCGAGAAACTTCAGCGATACAAGTCCTTTCTTAATTAAAACTAGTTTATTATTTCTCGTTACAAACTTTGTAATA
>NW_013665974.1:109919-126628 GCF_000517525.1 Limulus polyphemus | reverse complement strand
AACTACTTTTATAAACACACGCTATAATTCACAGCGATTCACACACTTCACTTCCGGTGCTTACTGCTCGCTTGACTCGATTATCTCTATCTTCAGTCTCTCTCTCTATCTATGCAATTCTCTCTTCGCTTTATTTGCCGGGCTTATATACTAAAAAAGAGGGCGCCTGGAACAGACTAGAGTTGCCAGGAAAAGTCATGATCCTTCTAGAATCTCATCACGTGTTACCAGCGTCACGTGACTTCCGCTGTCGCAACAATATATATTAAATCTAAGAGATTCTTAAAAAGGACACAGGGTCGAAATGACGAAGATAAACATCTTGGACAATATTCTTCAGTCTGAAAGCATTTTTCACTTTTAGTGGAGACAACAAACTTTTGTTTAAGATAAGGAATGTCTGTAATTAGTTTATCAAAATCTCCAATGTAATCAGTGCTTATATACATATAAAATGTAATACGTTAAATGAGTTTCTTCTGCTCCTTTCATCTTTGACGAGAGTAATCAAGGCTGAAAGTTTGAAAATGATAATAGCAGTTACGTCACGCCTCGCACGACCCGTGATTCAACTTCTTTAACTTTGTTACTTAGCAGAGAAAATAATAAGTTTCCACCCATCATGTGCAGAAGGAGGAGACAATAAAGGGGAAAAGTACGGAAAGGGTGTGATCGGTTCTCTTAGAGCATACAAGGCTTTCTTTTCTCGCCAATACAACAATCAAGAAACAAACACATTAAAAATGTAATTTAGCTGCACAGACACTTACCAAGGTTTTCAGCTGTTTGTTTTATTCTAAGGTTATTGGTTCCAACTAAAATATGGAAGTAGTCGTTTGTAGTTATGCTAAAGATGAAGTTAAAAAAATAAACAATTAATAGAATTCAAAGAAGCTTTTAACTTTTATAACAGCCGTTTGAAACGATGTCTAAGGTGTCCTAAAGACGACACATGTGGCCATTAAACCTAACTTTATGGTATTTCCACAACGAAAAAACTGATTATTAAAGCTAGACACACACATGCTGACTCAACACACACAGGCACTAACGTTATATTTTGTGTTAATTAGTTGATATATCGGTAACACAACTGCAAGTCTTTTCGAGTTAATTCAAGAAAATACACAAAAATCGCTTCCGAGTATGATCAACTTTTAATCTTCTCCGGTATTTAAATACCCAATACAACAAAAACGACCTTTAAAAAGGAGCATATGGGTGAAATATGGAAAGAAAGGTTACATTGAAAATTTTGTCTCAGGAAGAGAAATACAGCTAAGAATGGCGTCATTCCTGATCACTTGTTTTACCCTTCCTACATTTTTCTTTTTAAATTATTTATGCATTATGTATAACTATTTCTCTTATTTTTAATACTATTCTAAAATTATATCTACACGCTGATGAAAACGTTTTTAGAACTTGAGTATCCCACAAAGCTACACAAGAATGATTTGCACTAAAAGATCCCTGATTTTGAACTGATAGACTAGAGAGAAGGAGTCAATAGCACCACCACCAACTCTTGGGTTTAAGAGAAAGTTTAGGCTGAGATGACTGTACTTATTAGAAACTTCTGTGTAAAGGAAATTTTGTATTTCTAGCAAAATTACTAAGGCCATCTGTTGCCGTCCTTAATATTGAACTAATGACCAGAGGGAGAGACTTCTGTGATACTGACCAGAAGGAGATACTTCTGTGATATTGACCAGAGGGAGAGACTTCTGTGAGTTACATCTAACTTTTAAGTTTAAAACTACTTTTACCTTTTTTTTTTTTTACTACATTTTGGATTCTACATACGGTCGTGTTTCAGTAATATTTCATGTACGCAAGCAATCTGACCTGATGCAGATCTGCGCTATAGCAACGAAACATCATCCAGTTAAGACTGTATAAGGCAGGTGTAGTCCATAAAAGTTTATAATTAAAAATGTTTGCACTGCTCTTATTTGACTGAATATTGGGATTTGACCGCCTCTCTTACAGCACATCCACGTCCCCAATAAGCGGAGCGTTTTTTTAAGGTAACGGGACGCGAGCCATGAATTATCGGATTCACAGACCGAGCATGCTAACATCTAAGTTACTTCTGACCCCTGATCAAAACTAAAGAAAACAATTCTTAATTATTCCTGTACGAATAGCCCATCGCCAATAATGGATACTAAGTTCTTTAAATCACAACCTCAGTAAAGTATGATATCAAAGGGTTTTCTATTAAAAAAACTATTTTCTGGACACTGTAAAACTTAAAATAAGGAACAGTTTTGAAATATAAATTTGTGGCATTTCAACCTAATCCACATGCAATGGGCAGCAGATAAGTCCAAAAGCATCAGTAGAAACGCAGATTCCGGAAATGTTATGCAGGGGAATAAATTAAACTCGGAGAGTAAGGGGGAGGGATGACAACAAGTGCGCCAGTGAACAGATCTGTTTAAGTCGTAACTTACTGGTCGCCCTCTTTATTGTGTATAATGACTTCTCATTAGATGCTGGGGGAGGGGGGGAAATTTACTACCTGCCCGCAGGGGACAAAAGACAGAAACTTATTTTACGCCCACACAGGAAAGAAGATCTGAATAATTTGAAGAATTCTGATTTACCGTCAAATTCAGACAAAATCGTAGTGTGCGATATGCACAAATCTAATATTCCATGCGTCACACGTCACCGACTATTTCGAGTAACATTTACAGAGGAGGAGGAGCCTACATTCATACCAATCTGTACAAGTATCTATGTCACCCCTTAATATGGGCTCGCCCCACTCCAGGGGTAACGGACATATAGGGTCAAAGTGATACGAGTTTAACATTTGATGTATACAACTTATATTACCAAAGCAAAATGATTAGTACATACTTGCGATCTTTCGGCATCCGGTTAAAATGAATATCACCATAACTACATGTAGAACAACTGGATGGAAATTAATAAGATAAATACCAGAATATATATGAATAAAGAAATGTTCAGTACAAGTTATGGAAGGGTTAAAATTATTGCTGTTCCATATATCGCCATTCTGGACTCCAGGATCCAAAGTGTGAAAGACATGTTTTGGGAACACTAAACGTATTTCAACCAAATCCACATGCAAGGTTAATAAACATTCATGCTTCAAAGTTTTAGAACTGCATTTTAGCATTACTAAAACTTATTTTTTATATACCTGTAAATTGTTGTTATTAAGCACAAAGCTACACAAAGGACTATCTGTGCTCTGCTCACTCATAGCTCCGTCATCTCTTGACCGATTTGAGATCTAATTACAGTTTTGGACTCAGGAGAACAAAACTCTTTCAACTGGTGTACCTAAAAACGCCAAAGGTCTCATATGTTAACTTACTCTAATCCTGCCTAAAATAATTTCGATTTGAGGGTAGGCTGGTAGAGGTCCTAATGAGTAATAAAATTAAATCGGGTATACGCGTACCCCACGCTTGGTATTGCTGGCACACAAAAATATAGCCAATGAAAAGGAAAAAGGTCTCGAAGATTCATTAACTTTAATCCCTCGTAAAGGAATTTCAAGTGCCATGGATAATGAGGATTCCCTCTTGTTTGCATTTTTCCAGTAGTAAAAAACAATAAAGGTAGAATTTTTTATTACCTATGTGAATGAAATGGACTGTACTAGAGGAGAGTACACTGTCATTCAAGTAGATGTTGAGAGATTATTCTTATTGCTTGTTTCAAGTTTTGTTAAATATAATACTGGTGTAAGCTATATTTTTATTACTTTAATTTAGGTGTTTACTATAAGGAGCTAATGATGTAATCACCTAGAAATTTCTTGTAGTATGTAGAACTAAGGCTACATTACCAATACGAGAATCAATAAAATATTGAGTAGTTGGAGAGTAATTAGCGAGTATTCAATAAGTGATTAAGTTCATTATCAGAAAAGTTATACAGTGTTAGAAGTGAGAGTTATTCGTCTGTTATGCTATTCAGTTATTCGGTGAATTAGCGAGTTTGTTTATAGATCTAAGTAAGTTAGGCATACTTTAGAATTGCAGTTTCTATTGAAACGTTGTTTGTGAACGTGACATGTAAAGGTGAAGGTAGAAATATCGCTACGTGGACTGGATTTGGCATTATTTTTACCAAAAAAGAACCCGTCCAATGACAGAACATGTTGCAACAATACATTGAACATGAATAATAAGAGTTATAAGAAAAAGGACACAAACCTATTTGTATGAGGAAAACAATTGTTAGAAAATATAGATTTACAGACTACAAAAATTAGAAATACATGCGAGTTTAGTCAAAACTAATCTTTTGTGCAAGAATGTCAGTGGAGAGGAACAGCCTTTTGAAAAATACGCTATCACTGGTAAAAATCATTCATGGCTGACCTTACATTATTAACAATGTCAATAATAAATACTAGAATTCCTCCATTCTGTTTTTTTTATTACTATTAAATGAACACTTTCTAGTCATTTACAAAATGATACATCACTTCATTCATCAGATAGAAAATGTAAAATACGCTGCTCTTTCCCCATGAAGCATTACATCGGTTTACTTTTTCCCTATAAAGCATTACATCGGATTACTTTTTCCCTATAAAGCATTACATCGGATTACCTTTTCCCCATATTTCTTTGCGTATTTTATTCAAATACACTTGTGATCAAGAATACGAACTCTTTGTAGTCTTCAACAGTTATGAACATGGAAGTGTCACATGCTCTTGTTAAATATTGTATTTCTTTTTAAGAAGTTAATATGTAATGTTTTTTTATAGTTCAACAGAGAGCCAGTTCAATGGTGATTTTAATACAGAAAAAAAGTGACCTGACTTTAATCATTACAAAATAGGCCAAGAAATGGTCATTAGGTTTAAGCACGACACAAACTTTTTTAGTTGGATTACACGATACATATGAAAATACGTTCTGTACTCTATTCTACAGTCTGGTTATTCAAATTTAATTTGAAGCCCTTATTACGATTTCACTCCCAGCGACACCAGTTATTGCCTTCATATGCTGTAAAGCTGGGCTAACCCCTTCTACAAGTTTTTGGGGAAAGAAGGGACAGTTCTGTATGAAAAAAAAACACAACACTTAATGCAGATCCTGTGAAGATGATTTGTTGGTTTGTTTGTTTCGCGCAAAGCTACACGAGGGCTATCTGCGCTAGCCGTCCCTAATTTAGCAGTGTAAGACTAGAGGGAAGGCAGCTAGTCATCACCACCCACCGCCAACTCTTTTACCAAAGAATAGTGGGATTGACCGTCACATTATAACGCCCCCACGGCTGAAAGGGCAAGCATGTTTGGTGTGACAGGGATTCGAACCCGCGACCCGCAGATTGCGAGTCAAGCTCCCTAACCACCTGGCCATGCCGGGCCTCTGTGAAGATGAATATGTTATAACAGCATTCACTTATAAAAGAGGTTAGGCTTTGCATGATTTTTTAATTGTTGTAACTAAATAATGTTTTACTAGTGATTTGTTTTCTGTAGTATTATTGGAATATACTTAATAGTTGTATAAGAACACTGGACGTGATTCAGATCGACATTAGAATGCTGTAAAACATAATGACACTTACCTTAGTAAGGAAATGTTTTCAGTTATATTTGTTATAAGACAATGGTAATCGTTTTTTTTTTTGAAACTACGTTCTTTATTCTTTTTTCTAAGATGAAGAGTGTATAATAGTATTTCAACCAAAGTATTGCTCACATAAATAGCGTTCCTAATTACTATTCTTGATGTATCCTAGACGGCCTGATGAGCTCTGATGTTTAGTGAAACGCGTCGTCAGTAATGGAAAATAGTGCGACTTAAATGCTAATACACCCATCTCGGAAAACAACAACAAAAACCTAAGGGGCGGAATAAAGAATCCAGTGCTAAAGATGCAATGAGCCAAAAAGTACTGTCTCATAAGAAATATTGATTTTAATCACGTTTCGCCAATTAAGAACACAAATTACCTCATAACAATGGTTATTCTCACAAAAGAAAAGGTTTTGTTTCACTTTCATCGTTGTTTCGTATAACTGATCACTATTTTAGTACGCAGATTTGTTAGTGCTAAGTAGTACGTTTGTTATAAAGAAGTAGAATAAGAGAAACTTCAAAAACCATAGCAACAATAATGTGATTAGACAGTTCGAGGCCTGAAGTGAATATTTTGCTTTAAGCTGTATCCATAGCACGTGAGCTATAATATGCTTGTACTGTACATAGTTAACTATCAAAACAGATATGAAGAAAGACCGAGAGAGATTCGAACCTGCGACTCTTTTACCTACCGGACAAATACAATAACCAACTAAGTTATTATTTCAATAGTTTGTAATGGAATTTGGCAGGTCTACATAACTTTGCTTTCGGCTTCAGTATAAAATTTCTGAATCTGTTTACTGCCATTTTGTTGTGGAAAGTGCTGGTTTTAATTGTTATAACTACATAAAAGTTTAGGGTGGCACACTGTTTTACGATATAAAAAATATAAACTGAAGAACTGAAACTAGGATTGATTCGATCCCACAATTCTGTTTACGGAACAGATGCTTACATTTTAAGGAAGATTTATCTACTCGACCCATGTTTAGCTCTGGCTAATGTCGTCGTTGTGGTGATAAATGTACAAATCAGGTTTCATGACGTCATCACACCATAGTATTACAAGTTATCAACCAAGGCTAAAGAAGAAAAATACAAGGTAAACCAAAAATTGCGCACAATTAAATAGATTTTATTCACTTGTAATCTGAGTTTCCCCGAGGAATTATGCATACCTATTGCACACAAAACAAACCTCAGTGATTTGGCATCAAAATATAATATGCCTCAATGTATACTTACAGTAGTAAATAGTGAAGTAGATAAATGTAAGCCTAAAATAGTTATAGATATTTTGTTTGCAAATCTACTAATTAGAATGAAACATACAAGATGAATTATGACCATAATACCATTTATAATGCCAACTTATCAGGGAATATGAACATTTTACGAGAGGTGTTTACAAAGAAACAGGTATTTATCATTAACTGATCTTCTAGAGTATGGGAAAGAAAATCCCGTTACTTTATAACCAAGTTTGTCATAAAGAAAAGAATGGTTTGATCTACGAGTTGGAAACCATCATTGTAGGAACATATTAAGCCTTAATCTTAATAATGAAACGGATTACGAGAAAAAACCAATGGAATGAGCGCCAGGATACTCGAGATTGTAATGTTCTGGGTGTTAACTTATGAAATTCATATTATACATTTCATTCGCTAATTCTAATCAAACTTAGACAATATGAAGTATGTGGTGAAGCTCGAACATTGGATTCTTACAGCGATTCCTAAAAAAAAAGTTGAAGAGCTGAGAATTAAAAGAAATGTGGAAAGAATGATGTGAATGTTAAATATTTTCCAAAAATGACAGATATGGTTGCAAAGTTCTTGTTAACCGTCACAGTTCTTTCTAAATGTGAGCATTTAGTGTGTTGTACGTAAGTAATGGAACTTGAGTCTTGCTGATAATTATGTCGAACGTTTATACCAACCAAAAACCTCGACGAATATAACACGTTTAAGTGCTACATCTATCGTACGATAACATTGTACGTAATACTACAGCAATCACGTGCATGACCAAACAAGACTTATGCTAAAATACTATTATTAGTAGCGTATAACAACACTCACAAACAACATTACATTTAGGTATTGGTTGTTTTGACTGACATATCCCGTCAAATAGTTCCAGGACTAATCATTATTTCTCAACGTCTTTTCAACTTTTAGACAACTTCCTTCCCTATAAACAAGTGATGCTGGAACTGAGAGTTGCAAGGTCCAACATTTGATAGCCTGGATGAGAATATTAGTAATATATTATAAGTATTTTCTGCACTTGTAAATATTATTATTTTCCCCGTCGATTCGATTCACTGAAGGAATATAAGGCAGTGCTGTTTTTTTAGGATTTTCAACACTTTTCAAAATTAAGTTCACCTTTACGACCTAAAAAAAACGGGAGTATATGATTCATGATGACGAGAAATCCACTTGATGGTGATCTAAGGAACGGGAGTATATGATTCATGATGACGAGGAATCCACTTGATGGTGATCTAAGGAGGTCGAAACGTTGTTACTCGTTTTGTGTTTTAAGTAAAAGTTTTTAACACCATATCAGCCGTCTCTATCACACACACACATATATAAAAGTATATTATGATTTACACATTTACACAAGTGCATGTAGCAAATCCAACTTCCTCAATGTCTGAAACTGAAATGTTAATATTTCCGTTATTTTATTTTCTTGACGTTAAATCCTTGCCGTGCCTGTGCTTTCGAACTCCAGTTCCTAAGGACACAAGCGGGTGAGAACGGGATACCAATCCAGTGATGGCTAATCCCCAGCTAACAGCTGGGTATACTGGAACACGGGGGGTAAAGTGTCTTGCTCAAGGACATAACAGCATGATGTGGACCAGCCTCGAACTCGCAAATGTCCGACTACAAGTCTAAGGCCACTGAGCCATGTTACTCACACATACCCTTGATAAGCAAAGTAATTATAACCAGCCTGGTTATTAAGGAAATATCACGTTTTATTGTTATGCGATTGTAGTTTCCTCATTTTTATAGATTTTCATTTTGTCTACCCTTGGTGGTTTAGCGGTAAGCATGACGGCTTATAGCACAATAAAAATCGGGTTTCGATACCAACGGTTCACAAATCACAGATGGCCTATTGTATAAACTTTGTGTTTAACGACAAACTTTTCGCCCCTTCTTCATCGGTTTTTAGATCTTTTAATAGATTTGGGAGGGTCAGGTTCACTCGACCTCTTCTTCACCTGCTCGTGTTAATGTATACCTGTAGAATATGTAATTACTACACGAAGATCAGAAGTTAAGCTGTTAGCACGTACTCTGACACCTTTCATGTCCATGTGTGATAATCAAGAAATATTGAATACGAAAAACATACTTTCTCATTATTCGTTTTGCGCGAAAGTCTTGCATATCGCGAACAGTTTCAGTTGTATCTTCATATATTTTTTCACTAGTTTAGTTCCTCTGCTCTCCTAGTTAATAAACTAAGAATATAATATTGCCGTAGCTATAGGTGGCCTTATTTCTTCCTCCAAACACTTTTCAATCGAGCGTCCTTCCTCCAAATCTCGAAGGATTGACTTGAGATTGGATAGAGTTATACATTGGTCCAATACGCCCAGGCAATTTTTCATTTTTTCTTTTTATATTGAGACCTTTTTAAGAATCTTGAGTTCAAAGATCAAACGATATATCTTTGGGTTCTCTGCGGTCATATTTACATCAGTCATGATGAAAATTGGTACAAATAAAAGTTTTCTGTGCCCAACACATTGCATAAGTTGGATTTGCCCATTTTTAGTCTTTTTAGAGAGGAAGAGCTCACAAAAAAGCATAATTTTGGGGTTTGTGGTCAATTACTCGGTCATATTTTGACCAATTCATATAGGATTTGGTACAATGATACATTTCTACAGGTCTCACACATTGACGAAAAAAAAAAGGTGGACTTTTTAGTAATTATAGGTGGGTCAAAATGACACAAAAACCATAATTTTAGGGCCTTTTGACAATTACTACACTGTATTTCGGCCAATTTACAAGGAATTTGGTACAAAGATACTTTTTTTTTTTCTTTTACAGATCTCCATAATTTTAAACGCTTGATCTTTTTCTTTGCTGGTTATCTATGTGTACCAGAGGAAGGTATTCATGTGAACTGGAAATAAGGCTCAGTAGAAGAATGAATTTCTCCCGATATTTTCCATATCTGTGTCTTCATTAATTCCAATAATTTTTAAAAGATGACTCTTTAGCTATTCTAAAACTTTAGCCTCACATTTTAGGAATACCACAACAACTGTTTTTTTTAAATGTCAGCAAGTGGTTGATTTAAGTCTTTTTAAAAGGATCCTGTTTTTTGGAAAGGTTATACTAAGTCGAATTTAAACGGCACAGTACTCCAAAGTGATGGCCCGTTTGCTTTAAATTTTGTTAAAATTTTTTGCGCAAACGAGCTATCTGCGCATAGTTGTTCTTAATTTTGAAGGGATAAATTGCGGGAAGGCAATTAGTCTATCTTTCCAACAAGATCAGGTTATTAGCTTTGTTTAACAGTCCTTACAGAAATGTTCACTATGAGCGTTAGAGACGCCAGACACCGGTAAATAGGCTTACGGCTACCAATCCTAAAGAGACAGAACATTAAGTTGTGGCGATCAGATATCACTAATTGTTATGGATAGTGGCTTGTACGATTATCAATAAATCTAATTATTAATTATTGTTATTAATATACACTAATTAATAACTACTTTATATTCGGCTACCTATTTCTTCCTATCTTCGGGACAGTCCTGAGAGACAGTTTTGTTTTTATGGTGGTAGAAGTCGGAATTCGATCCCTCCTATACAAGACTCGAATCAACTGACTATTTCAGTAATTTCAAAAGGTGAATCCAGGTTTTCCTGATTTCTATACTAGGTTGAATGAATGGTATATTAGTTAGATGGATGTTGAAAGTTTATCTTTCTTTTTCACATGCATGATTCATGTCCCATTATTTTAGTGTATGATATTCTTCTTTTGCATGATAGTCTGTTTCAGATAAATTGGTATTACAGAGTTTTGTACGGATTTTATTATGCTCCCAAATTCAAGCTTCTGTTGGTTATGTTTATTTCTCTTATACATTGGACTCCACATCCATAAGGGATGTTGTAAATGGTGTTTTTGCTGTTTACTAGGTCTTAGAGTGTGTTTTTAGAATGCTATTCAGACTTTATGTTGTTTACATATCCACTGTATATTTTCAGAGACATCCTGATGTAAGGGCATATGGCTACATCTGCAATTGATTTCTTGCATCTTCTTGGCTTCTAATTTTAGTTGTTTTCTTCCTTATCAAGTGTTCAAGGTATCCATTGTTAAGGAAGGTTATAGTGTTGTGTTTTTATCAAGTGTTCAAGGTATCCATTGTTAAGGAAGGTTGTAGTGATGTGTTTTTATTCCTTTTTACTATTTTCTGTATTGAAATGTTTGCTAATCCTGTATAGTGAGTAGTCTATGACGCCCATGTTTACATTCTTGGGGTGGCTTTATTTATAGTCCAGCTATTTACCAATATTTGTGGGGTTCGCGTAAGCACGTGTTGCATATCTTGGTAACCATCACGTTAAGAAATGGGAGTTTGTTATATTTTGCTATTTCCATTGTGGATTATATCGCTAGGTGTTGTCTGTTCAAGTGGTTCATAACTGCTGAAATATTGTCTAGCATACACACCAGGAGAACGTGGATACGATAACCCTCTTGGAGGCATTCAGATAGTTGGTTCCAGACTTACTGTGGGAGATCTCGTAAGAGTGAATATAGCCCTTCTACCATAAAGACTCAGGATCGAATCCCGACTACTACCACATCAAAGCACAGTCCGTTCTTCTCAGGAGTTTCCTCGATACAGAAACAGATTAGCAGCCGAAACGTAGGAGACAAACTAGTTATTAAAATTTTGTACTAAAAAACAGTTAACTACTGAATAATTAGATTTATAAGTGATAGTACAGGCTGCTAACCATGACAACCAGAAAATTACGTCTACCATTCTTAAAAGGACTCAATTACTTCTACATGCTTATACCGATACGTCATTATTTCAACAATTCTGCAAAAAGATGGACTATTATTTATAACATTTTATGCATATATGTTTGTTATTACTCATAATTGTCTCTATGTATAATGCACACTTCTCCCTGATGAAAAATAGTTTCTGTCAAGTTTTTTTTTGTTCAGTACGATTGTTTATATCTTTATATATAAGTAATAAGGTATCCATGCGTCTCAGTCTGTGTTGTGTAAGCGTACTCGATTGATAAGGCATTGTTTCTGTGCTGTGTAAGTGTACTTGGTTTGTATGGTATTATTGTCTACTTTTATGCGTGAGTTTAGTTCTGTTGTTGGGCTGGTGTGACGAAATTTAACGAGCTCACTCCCGAAGAGTACCTGAAATGTTGAATTAATTCGGACTCTTTTCTGGACATTTTTCTTCAGCGTAAACTTTTCCTGATTTGTATATATATATATATATTGAAGTGTGTATTCATATGCACATTTTTTTTAGGTAACTGATATTTAATTAAAAAACTACTTTTGTAACAAGTAGTCTGTTTCGCAGAATATATATATATATATATAGAGAGAGAGAGATTGAGAGAGAGTACACTCTCTCTATTCAAAATAATGTTCAATGTTCCAACAACACATTTAGGTGGACGAAGCCTTTACATTTACCATTATTGCTCATGGCTTTTTCAAACAGTACATGTGGACAATCACACAGACTTTTAGCATTATCGTATACAATCATTTCTAAGAAACTGACTTTTCCAATAAAAAAAAAACAGTTAATGATCAGGAAAGAGTTTCATCTGCCAATTTTTTAAACTTACTTGTTTTACAAAAATACAGGGGATGAAAGTAACTTCGTGAGGCAGCTATATTCTCTTCATATGTATAAAAATCGTTTGTTCAGCGAAGATTATCGATTACCAGGAATGTTTGTTTTTTTTTAATTCCGCGCAAAGCTACACGAGGGCTATCTGCGCTAGCTGTCCCTAATTTATCAGTGTAAGACTAGAGGGAAGGCAGCTAGTCATCACCACCCGCCGTCAACTCTTGGGCTACTCTTAACAACAAATAGTGGGATTGACCGTCACATAATGCCCTCATGGCTGAAAGGGTTTAGAGTGACGGGGATTCGAACCCGCGACCTGCAGATTACGAGTAGAGCGCCCTAACCACATGGCCATGCTGGGCCTCGATTGCCAGGAGACATCTACAATCTTCATTTTTTAAACCAATTTTTTTCTACAAAGAAAACAGAAGTCGATACCCAGTTGACAATTATAGTCTTCACCTTAAAAACTAACTTGCACTACGAAACCAATATAAAATCAGAAATCTTAAAAAAAATTTCAATTGCAGTTCCGACTACCTTTTCGTTTACTTGTTCGGGATGTTTTTTAAGTACTGCAGGTGAGTCAAGGATGTTCATGGAACCTTGTGTGCAAGCTCGTGCTCGTAAACAGCAGTTTGAAGTAGCAACCGTGATAATACAGTCCTTGGAATGATACGTCGATTAATTAAAATCTAAAAAGCTAAAAGGTAATTACAGTATTCATGAGTGAAGGCGAGCACCTGATGACGTCATCTCCAGCTCTTGGCATTTCTACTCTGTTACTATCACCTATTCATTCAATGGCTAAGCTGCTCTGGGCTCCCACAGACAATTGTACCAGAACTAAGAATATTATAAGGCACTACATATACATTCCGTGATTTCTACACATCCGTGTTTTAATTAAGTTTTCAATGTGGCATACCGTCCAACCAAAACTTTACAGCTTGGGTTAAGCAGTTACATCCCTGGCTTTCATCCACACAAAATAATGAAGATAATTGCAAACAATAAACTGCATACTTCAGTTTCACAGTCCGGAAAATTGCAATATAAAACATAAAAGAGTGGAAGTATAGCTTTGTTGAGATTTAACGTGGCCATCAAATTGCATGCAGGAATGTTATAATAGCTCATCACATTTCCCGTTACTCTGGGAGAAGGTGACATTTGTAATGTAAAAATAAACACGGAAAAAAAAAGAAATTAGGTTTAGCAAAGAGTAAGCTTGGTCAACGCCTCGATCTCGTCTAGTTTCGATGAAGGTCGTTTTATAGCTTTCTAACTCATTTTTTTTACAACATTTTCAGTGTTTCGTGCTTCGGCCACATAGTAATTGAAGTTTATTACTTTTCAGGTTTTCAGAATATGTCATCAACTCTTTTAATAGTATGATACTCATATGCCTTTCTCTACAGCAAACTTTTCTGTAATTACCTTATATACACATAATCTTTATATGAGGCCCAACTATGTTTCAGACTTTGTAAACGCATGTTAAGGAGGGTAAATAAAGCTTAAAAAAATTACGAGGGTAAGAAAAACAGGCTATATTTTAATGAATATAGTTTTATTTTTATAACAAGGTGATTGGCTTATGGAATGTGTCGTGTTCGGCAGTAGTGTAGGCCGATAGTTTAAAACTGAGATGTTAAGAGGAGCATCGATTATTTCTGAAAATAAAGGTCAAGGTTAAAAAAAAAAACACTAAACTTTTACTCTTCGCAAAGGTAAGTGTGAAAAGGAGGACCTTGAAGGACCAAATTTACCAATGTTCTCCGTACGTTATGTTACATATTAATTCAAACAGTTCTACAAATCAGTAATGAATCAACAGACAGAAATACTATTCTAAAATACATTTATTTTCAACCGTTGGACATGCTATAATAAGTTTTGGGTCGAGAAGTTCACGTAGCATTATATTTTTCTCGGAGAAGATGAGAATTTTCGTTACCAAAGGTTTACAAGTTTTGGTTACACATTTATTATCTCTGCATATACAGTAGCGCCTATCCTCTGCATATAGTTTGTATATGATCCGTGTTTCAAACAATGTCTGCCTCGTGTTTTTGCTGTCCCAGGCAAAATATGAAAAAGGTGCTATTGGTTATGTGTTGACTATAGCTAAGTAAGTAATGTGGCGCTAAAAGTAAGATACATATAACAACATGTGCAATTACTATTATGAGCAAAACTAATTAATTTATTTCAACTTTTAAACTTGAAATTACAATCAAACACTTATAATGCCGAGTGCAATTTTACAGAAAAAAGGGTAAAACAAAAATACAATTTTCGCTCAAAATGTTTACCTTCACTACACTCAACAAGGGAAAATATCTTCTTTATCATATTGTTGCGTCATCGAGGTCACGTGACGCTAGTAACACGTCATATTCTCGAAGCTTCGTGAATTCTCGGGAGGTTACTAGACTTCGGTATTATTTTATATATAAGACGGTCAAGACGTGACGGCAGTAATGTAATGTGTGTGTAGATAGTGAGTAATTGAACTGCAGTCAGAAGTATTATTGACGTTCGTTGATATAGCGTTGTTTAGCGCGATTGTTAAAGTTGAGTGTATCGGTAAAGTTGTATTCGGAAAGAATAAACCAGTTTTTATTAAGAAAGAACTTGTGTCGCTTAAGTTTCGTCGGAACGGATTTACGGAAATTAAATAACGAACGAACGGAGACGTAACAATATTTACAGGTTTTGAGTCCTTTTAAACTCACCATATAGGCATTGCGCTTGATTTATTATTTTATATTACATAACGCACCTGCAAAACTACAGTCCACGTCAGAGGATGCGGCCAATCAAAGAACGTATTAGGCCTCTACGTCACAGATTATATTTTTTATTTTACCATTGATGAAAATAAAATAAATCTCTAACATAATTATTAAACATTTGGTCCGCTGTATAATATCGAATAATAAATTAGGTGCAATGCCATAACATTATTCATACACCTAAGTTAGTATAATTTACAATGAGTTAAAAAGGACTCAAAAATCCCCATAAACTTTATATACACATCATCTTTATAAAAGGCCTAACTGTATGTCTTTGGTTTGTTGATCCAAGCTGTGCTAGTGATCTTTAAATAAGCGAAACTGCAGTCTACAACAGAGGGTGCGGAGAAGTCAAATAATGTATTAGGACTGTTAAGTCACAGATTATATTTCGTATTTTATCTTTGGTGCCATTGGTGGGAAGAAAAGAAATCTACAGATACTTTACTCACTGTGGTCATAAAGCAGGAATCGTTTGCTTTAAGTGTAAGGCAGCACAGTGGGATATATGTTCTGTGCTAATAGTTGGTATCAAACTCAAAAGTTTAGAACTGTAAATCTTCAAGGTTACCCTCGAGCAACAAATTTTTATTAATTGGCTATAACTAGAAAGCAAATGTCACAAATGGTGAAAATTTTTCAACTCGTCTGCTAGTTTAGTTATCTTACTATTCCAAAAAGTCCATATTCAGATAGTAATTTATCAATTGAAGTCACCGTTGGTTACATGTGTGGGATTTGTAAATACCATGTTTCTTTCTCTTTTAGCTTAGAAAGTCAAATAGGTTTATTTAACCAAAATTAAAATTTTTCCACACTTACATGTATATGGCACACTACTTTGTTCGACACTTGCATTTAAATCACATATGGTGTGTCTTGGGTCTATTCTCGCACTAGTCACACATTTTCGTAGATCATTATTCCCTGTCGTGTTACTGAATTTTCCCATAAAAGGTGTAACTGAATAATTTGTTAGTATGCCAATGTATTCTCTGGTGACTTTCGTGTAGAAGTTCAGGAATGGAATGCTTAGATGTTGTATATCCTTTCTATTTTAACTTAGGCGATGACCATGTGACATGATTTTTTAAGAGCACTTTCATTCCCATCCAGAACTCTCCATTTCGAACAGCAGTACTGCTCTTCTTCTTATGTACTTATGTGGCTTGTGAAAAGGTACAGAAATAAAGGCCCCAGTGGCTCAGCAGTAAGTCTGCTGACTTACGACGCTCAAAATCAGGTTTCGATACCTGTGGTGGGCAGAGACCGATAGGCCATTGTGTAGCTTTGTGTTTAACAACAACTAAACCAATCACAAATAAAGACTGATTCTGCACATCATTTTACATTGTGTTTGGTTTTTCCACTTTAACTCAGTCAGTTTGTTTGTTTGTTTGTTTG
>NW_013665974.1:96642-109555 GCF_000517525.1 Limulus polyphemus | reverse complement strand
CCCTCCACGGCTGAAAGGGCGAGCATGTTTGGTGTGACGAGGATTCGAACCCGCGACCCTCAGATTGCGAGTCGAGCGCCTTAACCACCTGGCCATGCCGGGCCAAGTCAGTCAGACTTAGATTTCTCTGATGAACACCTAATTACAGAAGAATTACAACCTCTCCACATCAAAGGGCACAATAATCACACAAATATTCCTTAATGCACATCATTGGGAAACTTTATAAGACAACAAACAATCGAATTCAATTCCAATCATTTGCCTATAAGTGTTCTGTATCAACGAAATAGTCAAACAGAGTGGCTTAAAGCAGTAACATTTTATCAATTTATAAACCTCATGACTGGCGAAATAGCTTCTTTAACAAGACTGGTATGTGAAATTTCCCTATAATTAACATGCTACTAATGTAGCAAATTCACTCTAGGAACATACACATTGTGAAGATTGATACAGATCTATCAGACCTAAAGTTCTGATCTCGCATATTAGTGCAGTACAAGGTCCCACCACAACCACATAAGATCAGTCAGAATTTTTTTTAAACAAAAACATAAGTGTTTATCACTAAATTCTAAGTATCCAGAAAGCAATGATTACAAAATACGTTTAGCCTCTTGGTATCTCAGAATGCTTAGTAATTATTAACAATGTTGCAAATTATTAATGTTCTATGTTTACTTCTCATAACAGCATCTATCATAATTGTAGTAACCTAGTGAATATTGCATGTTTTTTGCTACAGAGATGATGCAAAAAATGCACTCTACAGTTCAGATCATGAGGTTTGTTACTCTCGTTTGGCTCTCAGGTTTCCCAAGCCATGCATAGTTGCAATCTATGGTCACAAAACCATCCAAAGAGCACAGTAATTGTGTAGCTATCACACAATGTCGCATAAACATTTTATCATGAGTCACCATTCTGTAGCTTGGAAAGCGAGGCCCGGCATGGCCATGTGGTTAGGGCGCTCGACTCGCAATCCGCAGGTCGCGGGTTAGAATCCTCGTCCCACCAAACATGCTCGCCCTTTCATCTGTGGGGGCGTTATAATATAACGGTCAATCTCACTATTCGTTGGTAAAAGAGTAGCCCAAGAGTTGGCGGTGGGTGGTGATGACTAGCTGCCTTCTCTGTAGTCTTACAATGCTAAATTAGGGACGGCTAGAGCAGATAACCCTTGTGTAGCTTCGCGCGAAATTCAAAACAAACAAGCTTGGAAAGCAGCACTACTTTGCCACTTCTTTTCAGTTATTAATCTATCAATCATCTAAGTGTCTGAAACGCTGATCAAGCAACTAATATAAAACAAAAATGTTGAAGCTTCCATTAGCACCTCAGCTAGTTGCTATAGCAAACAATGTACTCCTGTACTAACGTTTCCTAATTCAACTCCTCATAGAAAGTCAGAAATGTACTGCCAGTATCTTTTTCCCATCAACTGGGCTGAAACCATATGACATAGTAATTTCATTGTATTCCATTACTGTTTTGTCTTAATATCTTGACATACAGCAACATTTCTGATGCAGGTCATAGGCACTCATATTCCTGTGGACACTGCAGTTCATCTACAGTGAGTGGCTGATCATAGACTAGACACATAAGGAACTGCAATTCTTGGTCGAAGCACCAGCAGGTTCAATGAATACACCAGTCAAATGTAGCCTACTTGCATGGTGTACCACCATGAAATATGGGAGTTGCTCATCCTAGTTGGTTCTCTCAGGTTTCATAAACTTAGCTCATATTATGCTCATTTAACTAAACAATCAGACTGAAAATGATATGGCAAAGTGCACGTTTTTACGTAACACTAGCACAATATCGCAACCCACTGATTATTGAATTTGGCTACTTGATCCATGTGAATATCCCCCGGAGCTTTAAACTATGATATTCACTGCTTATCCAATACGTCAGCGATTTACTGCACTGAAATACCAGTCAGTGGTAAGGCAATCAATAATGAATAACAAACATAACTGCCTTTTTTAAGTTCTGGAAACTTTTACAAAAAGGTATCTACAACTTTTTGTTAGAATCTTCTTCTTGATATGGCTAGCTTCTAAATTTCACGATGCGAAAGTGGTAGAAAATCCATTGTGACACATTCTCACAGGTGTATTACACTTTCTGATAAACTACATTTTTGCATCATTCAAAGTCTGAAGGATATTCTCTAAAGCTCTAGGAACCATTAGCTACATCAAAGGTCAGCTACCACGTTTCTGTCGACTTACAATAGTAGTACAACACTGTACTGTTATGTGTGTCAGTATTTCATTCACCAGTTTGTGATAGCTGTGTTTCACCTTACAGCATAGTAAGTAGCACTCGCACTATGTCTGAACCATTCACACATTCCCCCAAAGGCTCTGATTACTCATTTCAGGTATCTATTCTAAAATAAAATCATAACTGCCAATATAGTTCAATATCACCGTTGCTTCAGTAGTTTTGACCACTGAACAGTATCTAGGTTCTAGACATTCAATTATTGGATAAGCTCTGATTACTCATTTCAGGTATCCATTCTAAAATAAAATCATAACTGCCAATATGGTTCAATATCACCGTTGCTTCAGTAGTTTTGACCACTGAACAGTATCTAGGTTCTAGACATTCAATTATTGGATAAGCTCTCAACTGTTGGCAAGACAATATACTAGTGTTTCTATATTGATGACGTGATCATTGCTGCACTACGAAGTCCATTAGCTATTTCAGTAAGGCATGTCTGCTAAAATAATGCAACTTCTGGTAACGTCTACCACACCAGTAGTGGTGGAAAATTTGAAAATACAACAACAAAAAGCAGTTATTTCCTGATCATACATTTAAAGCATTCAGGAGTTATTTGTGTACAGTTTTGTATACGCGATTACATCTTCCTTTCTGTTCCATACTATATAAATTTTACGATCGCTTACATCAGTATTAGGTTGAATAGATGGTTTTTCTTAGGATAAGCAAACACCAGTGCTTCAACGAAAGAACACTTCAGGAACTTGAATGCTTGTTAATATTTGTCTGTCCACCTAAAGGATGTACAAGACTTAGTGAACTCAAACAGTGGTGAAGCCATCTAAAATGTAGGCCACAAATCACTGATGTATGACAAGAAACCAAGAAAGTTGTAGAATTTTTATCTGGTCTCAGGTTGGAGCTTGTTCTAGACCATTGCAATTTTCACAGAATCTGTGGTTATCCTATCCTTATTTTACTATATGAACAAGAAATTATACTTCAATGCATATCAGTACACACTTCCTTGGTGTTAATTTTAAGCCTGCATACACGATACATTGAAATAGCATCCTCAAATTCTCCATCTTAGCATGAAACACGTAACCAAAGACATATCGATGGATCAAATAGAACATCTCGATGAATGCAGTAATTTCAGTGCAAGTTATTGTCACTGTTTTAAGTCATAAATGTCGACCCAACCCTCAGTGACCCAGATGGTCTGTAAGTCACATTTGCTTTTGCCTTTGGTGTAATTAAAATGACTTTAGCCATACAACTAGTTACAGTTACCGGTGTTTCGCTCCCCGTATCAATGGCCATTTTAATTGTAAGCTCAGTATCCATCTGCCCACAGTTACAAATCAACATGAGCACAAAGTTTGGACTTATGGAGTAATGACTGTCTGAGAAAATGCAGCCTAATTTTTGGACAGAAAATAATTTGTTTCGTGCATTGGCTCTATAATCACAGAATATGGTGGCAATGCACTAGACTACTTCCACAGCACACAATGTCGCCTGTACATTTGGAGGCACCATAACTTCCTGTTCTGTATGTACATGTAGTATTCAGTTTTTTAGATATATTTCGTCGACAGTGGATGTTTGTTCCACAGAACTGCAGCGCATATGTTCTACGTGTGAATCTGCCCGACTTTCAACAACTAGTCTGTTTCTAATATCTCAAAATTTGAATTAAGTTTGAGACAACTACCTTTGTTTTTGGAAGACAAAACCAACAATAAGTTGGAAACACACACATCTCCACACACATTTATTATCTTTTTTGTTTACTTATTTTTTTCTATGAAGTCTGAGTGAATTAGTCACTATACCAACTGCTATTGGCTTTTTTTTTTCGTCTGCAGCATTTTATTTGGCATGTTCAACATGAGTCATGTCACAATAGAAACAGTCTTTATCAGATATGAGGTGTCTCTGACACCCATGTGGCAACAAAGGTTTGCTTGAAAGCCCCTCAATGAACCTGCACGCTTGTGTATACCTTCCTAGAGAGTCAATACAAATCATATGCATATGTGGTCAAGTACTCTTGGACTACACGCTTTCAGGCCTTGATTTTAGTCCTGCATATCATTCTGTTTTCTACTGGTTCAAAATAATTTTGTAGTAGCTGTAACCATGAGCCAGTCACCAAGCTTTTCCTCTATTGAGCACCAGACTGTTGAAACATAGTATTAATCAATGCATCCTCTGTCCCTGATATCAGCTATTTCAAGCAATCACTTACTTGAATCACTTGGAGAAATGATCCATATTCTTCTTGCTAGACCTCCGAGTCCTAGTGTCCTAACCTAATTCCCCTCACTACCATTATACAGTGGTAGCATAGGCAGGCACCTACAACCAGTATCACTACTACCATGTGTCTTTTGAAATGGCATTGTTATCTCCTTCATCTCAGGAAACTTCATCTTATGAAACTCAGGTGAAGTTCACAAGATGCACGTGGATATGCATTTTTACTATATCCTACACCAACCTCAGCTGTTAGACGTTTTCTTGAGGTGTTATGAGTTCATCTTTCCAGCTAGGAAGGCTCCTGGTTACTCCAATATTGTCCTTCTTTGGATAAGGTGGTGGTTGCCCTGCTTTGCGGCAATGCAGCTCTTCCTGGTAGACCTATTTTTGCTTGTGCTTTTCAGTTCTCCTGCAAGTGATAGTGGCTCCAACTAATACTGGGTATGACTAAGGCTAGTTGATGACCATTTTGGAAGTCCATAAAAACTATTCCAGTTGGTCTCAGGATGTCCAAGTAATCCATTGCCAGGATAGCTGCCAACTTTCATAGACATGTTTCCATGTGCAGAAGGTGACCAAAGGAGATTGAAGTAATTCCACTGCTTGAATTTTTTCCAAGCTACTTCTCACTCTACTGGTCTCAATGCCAAATACAAAGTACTGACATAATTCAGATCATTATCAGCAAAGACTCCAGGTCCAGGAAAAGGCTTCTCTTAGATCCTTCATATTCTTAATTAATGAGCTTATCTAACTGCAGCTTCACCCTTTCCACTGTAGTTCTATGTGTGATCTTAATAAATAACTTTCTATGATTGCAATATTGCAAATGTAAATGATATACAAGAGCGTATAAATGGAAATAAGAGCCTATTCGATTTGAAACTCCACAATGACACGTCCTTCGTCACAGTAACAAAATATTCTTTATAACTTAGTCTGTGAAATACAGGTACATTTACATCTGACGGGAAAGCTATAAATCCTGCATAGAATGTGATTTAGAAGGATATGCATTAATTTACAGAGAGTAGATTAAAAATCAAATAAGTGAACTGAAACGATTGGACTGGAAACAGTTTCCCAATAAAGGGCAACAGCACATTTTGCATTGGGTATAATGTCAAGTTCTCAAATAAGTAATGTCCACACTTTAGCATTACCGTTGTTTGTTAGGTGCTGGGAAGACGTTTGTGCTGGACAAGGGTTAAAATAATATGGTGTACTACAATTATTGGTTACCTTACCCACGTCAGAGATCATACTCATTTCATATTTAAGGGAAGCTGACAACACCTTGTTAATAAAAACACTAACTACATGAAGAACGCCTGCATGAAAAGTCTAAAATATTTTACCTGAATGATAACATATATACGCAGTAGTTAGGGAAGGGTTAAATACTGGCAGTTCCACTTATATAATTACAGTTTACCAATGCGAACAAAAGTATGCTATCTATATCTATTTACCAGTATAATAAAATTACTTTATTAACATCTTACAGGGGAAAAGGTTTTTTTTTTTAAAAACGTTTTACTAATTTGTAACATCATATCTATTTACTAGTATAATAAAATTACTCTATCAACACTGTACAGATGTAACAACTACAACTTCCTTATAGTACAGTAATTCTGAACGTGGGGCGCCCGCCCCACAGGGGGCAACTTGAAAATGCTACAATAAGAAAAATTTTACATTAATACCTTTTCAACACCAAATTTGTTATATTTTGAGGTGTCGAGGTGGGGTATGGAGCAAAAAGGTTAACAACTACTGTTATAGCATTACTGATATAAACACATTCTTAAGTAACATATGCTACTATTAAAGACAATTTCGTTTATTACTAATGTGTTCCGCAAAAAAAATGAATAACTTAAGCAAGGTTTTTTTTTTTTAAAGATCATTACCCTGCGTCATTAATGGAAAAAAAATTATCCTTCTAGCATTATCATCGACCTTAGGTATTGATTCAAGAAGCTAAAGCACCGAACTTTTCACAGGGGAAATGTTCGAACAAACATTGATAAAACATAACTCTTAGCAATATGCAAATATTAGTAAATGTTTTTTTTTAGTGTATAGCTACCCAATGAGCTATTTGTACTTCGTTCATTGTAGGGACTCGCACCCTGGAATTTAGCGTTTTAAGACAGTAAACTAACCAACGACCCACGAAGGGATACATGTATCTCACCTTTTTGTGTTAGTGTTACGTAGTAGTGATTCTAAGCATCGCCAGGTGGCCTGCGTTCCAAAATTACATTTGATTTGCCCATGATGAAGGAAGGTTTAACTTTTGAAAGTGCTTGGGTTACATGACATCTCATTTTTGTCTTAGGTTTAGGTTAATACATTTGTTCAGATTAAAATCAAAGCTAGCCCTTATTATTCAATAATTATTTAATTATATATGTTTTTTTATAGCAATTACAATGACCTCCAAATAACACATCCCTATTATGTCATTTTACTAATTATATGTCACAATCAGATCACCCAGCATTTTCTGGAACACTATCACACTAACACGAGCATCGACTAACAAGTCACGTGGGTATCAGATGTTTAACTAGCTAACCCGCACAGCATAAAACACTATTGTTCCTGGAAGGATTTCCATCATGCTCACGAGGAAGAGGCGGGCGACTAACAGGTGTCTCGGTCACAGCACGATATGAATTTTTGGTGCTGCTATAGTGTAAATATCTTCATAGACTGCACGCTATAGTGTAAATATCTTCATAGACTGCACGCTATAGTGTAAATATCTTCATAGACCGCACGCTATAGTGTAAATATCTTCATAGACTGCACGCTATAGCGTGCGGTCTATGAAGATACTATCATCATCAGCGTTTTAACTTTCGCGTATTTGCAATTGGCGCCATTTATCATAAATAACTTTTTTAAACTAATAGAGTACAAAATACCATTACATAAAGTTTTGGGGGCAAATATAATCGGACTGAAATAAATTCAAACAATCAAAACTAGTACAATTATAACCTAAATTTAAAGTACTAATTTGGAACACACAACTTATTAAATTATTATTTGCTGAACAAGAAATTATGTTTTAGTGAATCATTAAAACGGTGATGATGATAGTATCTGTGTAGACCGCACGTTATTGTAGTACTGAATTTGTTTAATATATGTATATTAATTACTTCCTCTCGTTACAGTACATCACATGATTCGATAATAATGTAATCAGTTTATGTGGTAAGAAAAAACTCAATGAAAATGTTAAATGCCTTTGAATCCCTGAACACTAGTCAAATATGAAACTTTAACTAAGATCGAATTCCGACATTTTAAACGACTTACACATCAATAATACTATGGATATGAAATCTCACGTAATTGATCGTTACATAGACGAAATTTTATCTTTTTACAGACAGGGACTGCTTCAACAAGTCGCTCCCTCATCAACTGTGTTTTTTTTTTTAATTGTAGCTTCAAGCAAGTTATGGAGGGACAAAGGCTATATACTTGTTCTTGTTGAAAAATGCTTGGGGGAGAGGTAAATGTAACAAAAAAAAGTATTGTTTTATTCTAAAACATCACAATACAGAGTTCGTTACTGTAAAAGCACGTTCTAAATTCAGTCTAAGGTTCATGTAGTCTCAGTTTGTTCTCCTTCCTTCTACCATCTGGATTAGTAGGGGGTCATGCATTCACCCATAACTGTCCACAAACCTTAGACTGTTCATCATACCTAAAACCTTAGACTGTTCACCATACCTAAACATATACATGCACACAATTCAACCTAATCTGTATTCAGTGTTAATTATACTAGAGAAACACCGAAACAAGAGAGATAATTAACTACAAGGTTTAATTTATTTAGCGTTTAAAATAAACTACAAAATATGGTGGTATGCATGAATTTGAGGGGGGGGGGAGGTAGCTTAGTATTTGACCCGAGGTGAAACATTCGCGCTATAGACGTTAAAACTACATGCGAAACTAAAGGGGTGAGTAGGGTGTTTTGCTGCAGTATAACTTTTGTTGTTGTTTTTGTTGGTATGTCAAACATCCGTTTTTACCTTACCAACAAATACTGTCACACTTTAACCTCAGAACTCAAGTCGAGTAAAAGCGTACAGTTTTAACTTTCAGGAAAAAAGTAAGCTTGTCCCAAACTATTTCCTACAATTCTATGAATCTTATATTTATTTACATTTACACATTTCCTGAGATGGGCTTAAATCAAGCAATAAGCAACAACAGCTAAATGATGTTGGTGTGCTACTCTCTTCTCTAAAAGTAAAGCCCTTAGTGGCTCAGCGGAAAGCCTAAGGGGGCCACAATGCTAAAATTCGGGATATGATCCCTGCGGGGAGCATAGTGAAGATAGTCCATTGTGAGATACATGGCTTGTAGAGCATAATCCAGGGATCATTTTGCTGTGTTATTTTTTTCTGTGTTCTCCTCCTGCTCTCATCCACATTTGAGTGCAAGTCATCCGATACATCCATAAGTTTACCTCTACTATCCGCAGACGTAGTGCTTGACAGTTCCACTTCCGCCAAAGCTTTTCTGACTTCTGTTACAGCTAACTTTATGAGCAAGCGGTGTGCCATCGTGATCGCATCCACATTTGATACACTTATAACATTTCCGACATTTTGCTACTTTAAATTTGCAGGTTAGCTTTGAATCCGACCTCTTTTCCATCACGAAGAGAAGAAACACTCTGGCTCGTTGTTCCAGCAGTTCACAGGTTTCACAAAAAGTTCAGTAATGGTGAGCATTCCATAAATAATGTACTATAACAATGGCATAACCAATGTCTGACTTAGGGCATAAAATTACCCAAATCTACTGACAAAGACCAATCCGAACTTCTTTAGATATTATCCAATTACAGAACGGCACACGCCTCTAAATTTCTCTTAAAATCATGCACATTGCTGTATATTTTCAGAAAAAAAAGACTAAACATCGGATATGATTCCTACAAAGGGCCCTACCATTTCTGCTGCCGTTCGGTCAGAAAGTGCTTGTTAAAATATTACAATGAAAAGGATGCAAATATTGTTGCTAAAATGTTCGCACTTACGTAAGGTAACAATGTTTTAAGATTTTTGATGTAAGGCAAGTAACACATACAAACACACACGTCTATAAATAACTAGCGGGAGTACCCGTCCCCTAGACGAAAGTTATGTAAATTTATGATTAATGAAAGGTTATCTTACGATATGAAAAGCTGCTTCCCTTATATGTGATCGTAATAAACGCAAAAACGCCCATACAAACTGCAAAATACAAGATGTAAAACCGCAAATTTGCATGTATCTCTGCATGGACCCAACAAATCTTCATACCAAATTTGATGAAGGTCCATCAAAAGGGGGGTGAAGTAGTGGTAAAAACGCGGAAACGCAAAATCGCTCATAAAAACCGCAAAACTGAAAATTTGCATGTCTCTCCCCACGGATACAATG
Source organism: Limulus polyphemus (assembly GCF_000517525.1). NCBI lineage: Eukaryota > Metazoa > Arthropoda > Merostomata > Xiphosura > Limulidae > Limulus > Limulus polyphemus. The sequence continues at coordinate 99,566 of NW_013665974.1, read as the reverse complement.
AACCTCCATACCAAATTTGGTGAATATCCATCCACAGGAAGTGAGGTAGTAATAAAAATCGCCCATAAAAACCGCAAAATGAAAAACTGAAAATTTGTATGAACCTCCATACCAATTTTGGTGAAGATCCATATCTACACCCTGCGAAGTAGCTACATGAACATACAAACAGACAGTACTAGTCTATATAGAGATTATAATATGTCTCTTAGCATCAGATTTCTGTAATATGACTAAGTGATTTGCAGATAATTGATGCTTGGATTTAATTATGAATAATTATATTTCCCTATATTATGAATTGGGTATAGCCTAATCGTTAGCATAGCGATCAGCGGATCAGAAGTTTCCAAGGTTCCAGTTGTGATATGACTTTGAACTCTATTCGCATTTTCAAGTGTTTGGGAATTATACATCTAACTAGTTATGTAACTAATCAGTTGAGGACAGCCGCATATGTTGTTGCCGATTGGTTGCTCTTCTTCTTGCCAACTTCTTGAGAAGTGATAGAAGTTTCTATTCACGAAATCATGGACTGAACCTTCTTACACCATTATTTTCACAAGTTTGCCTGAATAGCTGAATATCTAAAAACATAATCACGATACCGCAACCGAAATTATCAAATTCAGAGAGTTCTCTCGGGTGGAACAACGTTTTGGCACGTCATGCTTTGTTGGAGGAGTACATATAATTAAACTATTATTATTAGAACTTCCTGCAAGTAACGGGAAAATTAAACACTAACCACCATTATCCAACTTTAAAAATATGTCATGTGACTACAATTTTAAGACAAAACAAAAACGTTTGATTTCTTGTACGTACAAAGTTATACAATGGGTTATTGTGTTGTGACTATAGCATGGATCAAACCACGAATTTTAGAGTTTTAAGCCCTCAGATTTTCCACAAGTCCAGATTTCGTAAGCCTTTGCATTTTCCTCTCAACTAATTTCACATACCTTAAATAATACACTGTTAATAAAATTACGTTGTGTAAACTAAGAAATCGAAAAGTATATATATAAGCAAATAAGAAATGCCAAGTTTATGGTCATACAGATGAATATTGGTAGAGGAAGGTACAGACAGCTAATAAGGATAAACAGACATTTAGAAAATTAGGTAAATACAGATTGGTAGAGAAATATAAACAGAAAAATAAAAGGTAGTTAAAATAAACATACATATCAATAAAAAGTTATAAATATATATAAATAAACAGTTATAGTTATGTATATACACACACACACACACACACACACACACACACACATACATACATACATACAGACAAAAACAGCCAGCCACACATAATGAAGCTATCAAAACAGAAAGATAGATGTAACTGGTATAAAAAAATAAACGCTGACATTTTTTAACAAGTAACACGTAATGTAAACTCTCACGAAATTCATGCACCTTTCCACTGTGGTATTTAGAAAAGTTCTCCAACTTCTATATTCACTGAAGCTACAAACAAGTAACACAAAAACTTATTTTTCACTGAACAAGCGTAGCTCTTGCTTTAGAATAATTAAAGAACTTCGCCCCCTAGGCTATACAGAATGGACAAATTTTTCTTGAAGTCATCATGAAAACATGATTATAAAAGAAAATGTTTTCTTAGATTGAAGTTAGATCGCAGAATTAATAAAGATTAAAAATCAGTGCCATCCTTTACGATTTGTATAGTTCACATAATATTATAATGTATTTTATATATATCGTTTGAAATGTTATAATGTACAGTCTTGGTCAAAATGTTTGCATAGTGTTCTATATTGATGTTATTGTCTACATGCATGGAGTAGTTATTGAATAAGCGCCCGGGTAGTAACAGAGAAGGTAGGATACGATCGGACAAACATGTACGAGTTGTTATTCTGGTCTTTATAAGTTGTTTTGAGCAGTTATTCGTCAAAACACACATAAACAACTATTTTGTATAAAAGGGTGTGCTTTTGGTATAATCTTTGTCGAAACAGATCAACGCTTTGTTCAGACAATTTCTCTGTACTTGGTTTAGAGTCATGCCTTGTCACGTGCCGGAAGTTATAGGACGTCAGATTGTTCGACTGTCCAGAAATAGTATAAAGCAAGCGGACATTGCCAGAACAGTAGTGTGTCCCCAGTGTACTGTATCCAGAATCCTGAAACGTTATTGGACTACAGGAAACATTGTTCCAGGAAAGTCTACTGGTAGACGCCGAAAAATTACTGACCCAGATGCCCGTGTTCACATGTCAAAGTCAAAAGAAGTCTTGTAACACCTTACGACAGGAGTGACACTAACACATTCATTTTAGGGTATTCAGAAGAACAGCGAGTAGGAGACTGAACAAATAAGGATATTTTGCAAGAAGAACTATGTGCAAACCGATATTAACCAGAATTTACCGCTGTCACTGTGTTTACTTGGGCAAGACAGCATGCCAACTTACAGTTAGGACACTGGCAACATGTCATCTTTTCAGATGCGTCCTGTTTTCGGCTTGTTAAAGCTGTTGGTAGGATTCGAGTTCGTCATTTGGCTGGAGAACAGATGAGGGAAGACTGTCTTTCCCACAGAAGGTGATGCAGTACATGTTTGAGCAGCTATTCATCATGGTGGAAAAACCGCTCTTCATATCTTCCAGGGAAACGTCAATGGCGCCTCCTATAATAATTTGATGTTATATTTTGTCATTATATGTGTTTTGGTAATGTTTTGTTGTGATAGGTGAAATGCTGAATTACACATCTATCTACAGGTGTCTGATAAAGTTGGGGTCCGGCATGGCCAGGTGGCTAGGGTGCTCGACTCGCAATCTGAGAGTCGCGGGTTCGATTACCCGTCCCACCAAACATGCTCGCCCTTTCAGCCGTGGGGGCGGTATAATGTGACGGTCAATCCCACTATTCGTTGGTAAAAAGAGTAG